>NC_062287.1:92699677-92780323 GCF_902655055.1 Lutra lutra | reverse complement strand
TGAGGTTTTGGGAAGCCCTGCCTGTCTATCTTTAGCATTTTGATGAAATTGCCACAAAAGCTTTTCTATGTTTTGTGTAAATCCTTATCTTAATTGCAATTTGAAAAGGGTTAATGGTGGCTATTTTCCTGGGTGTTTCCTTGATGTGGAAACACTGGCCAGCAGAGGACAATTATTCTTAAATTGCTTAGTGGTTAAATGCATGGCTTCAGAGCTAACCTACCTGGTTTGAAGTTTTGCCTTTGACATTTACTAGTTTAACTTCTCTAAGACGCAAATTGCTTCTCTGCAAAATGAGGATACTAACAGTTTGAACTTCGCATAATTGTTGGGGAAATCAGTTTGCCAATGCATGGGAAATTCTTAGAACACTGCTGGTTCAGAGCAAGCATCGCTGAGTGTTAGGGATCCCTGAAGCTTACTTTAAGTTCCTTTGCCAAACCTCCTAAAGAGGCATAATCCAAAGTCTACGAGAATGGAAACTTGCCTTTGAGCCACACCATCTGGGTTTGAGTCTTGACTCTGTCACTGAGAAGCTGAGTGATTTTAGGCAGCAGTCACTAGGAGCTTTTGTTAACTCATCCCTGAAAAGGTGAAGACATAGGTCTCCTTTGTATTTTTGGCGTAATAGTTAAATGGGATGAACTTCCATTGCTTATGCTTATGCGAGTTTAACCCATTACTCCCCCCTCTCTCAGGGTTGCAATCATCCATGTAGAAGATTCCATTCTTACCTATTTACAACTCAGTCGCCATGCAGCAGTTTAAATAATTGAAACTAAGAATTAAACCATGGCACAACCCTTTTTAGTTACTTTTTATATTTTGGCACTCCCGTTTTTAATATGTGGATTTGTTTTCTATTATTTTGATAATAAATGGTCTTAGAACTGGGGTCTCTATGGCCCTGGACAATCTATCTATACCTGTATCTCCAAGTTTATCTCAGACACGCCCTTGTTAATATGTTTCAGTCACATTTGCTTTTTTTTTTTTTTTTAAATGTTCCTGGAACATACCAAAGTCTTTCCTACCTCAAGCCTTTGTACATGTTCATGTTCCCCAAAAAAACCTTGGATGTAAGAAGGGCCTGTCCTCTTTTTCAACTGCACATCTCTACTCAAAGCCGTCTCCTCAAAAAGTCCTTTTCTTGCCATCTACTCTAAATTGGGCAGCCCTCCCGGGTGAACCACGTCATATCTCATCTTTTTAGTAGATATTGTTGTACTTTACGATTATCTTGTTTACTTGTGGATTTTTTTTTTCTCCTCTTCAGTACCTACAGGCAAGGATCTTGTCTGAATTGATCATTATATTCCATAGCACCTAACACATAGTAATTTCAAAATATTGTTGAAAGGAAGGGAAGAAGAAAGAATGAAAACACAACTGTGCTCAATGTATTTTTGCACTATTAAAACATGTTGCACATCTTAAATATATACTTTTTGTCAATCATGTCACAATAAAGCTGGAAAAGTAAAAAAAAAAAGAAAAAAGTATAAAAAAAAAAATTACTCAGTGAGTGGAAACATTTTACTGACAATTAGATGATGTCATTCAGCATAGAGTCTTGACTCTGGGAGTAGGCTTCTGAGGAGGGCAAATAGAGTAGCTCTATTAAAAACCGTGAGTCTGAGAATGTTCTCTTCCTCATGAGGAAAGCAGTGGCAGTCTCTAGACTTGTCCTCTAGGTTAATGCTGGGTTTGTTGGAGGTTGTCCTCTGTGTAAGGATTTGGGCTGTTTCTGCTATAATCCTGCCACACCCGAGATGGTCAGTGTTCACCGCAGGGTATGGTGCCCGTTAGGCCTGTATTGGTTTCAGCAGGCTAGCTGGCCAAGATGAAATTGGCCTTATACCTTCCATCATTTCTTCTTTTAGTGAGCAGCAGAAGGCCTCTGTGGATAATCTTCATTCCTTGCAGTCTGCATCATGGCACTTCTATTTCTAGAAGGCCAAGATAATACTTTCTCTCCAAATCTGTTCTTGAAGGCTCTTGTCTCACTGAAATTGCTTTTCCTGTCTCCACCAGCTGGACACTCAAAAACATTATCTCAAGAGGACCTATTTTAGTTTTGCCATCCATCTGAAGGAAAAAAAAATGTGAAGACTTATTCTGATCTAACAATTGTGTGTTGCTGCCTCAAAGAGAAAGAGATTGAGGGAGAGAAATGGAAAAAAAAAAAAATTGGTGAAATGCCTCCTCCTTCTCATAAATATCACCTGTCAGTAACTTCTCTAGAAGGCATTCTCCACAGCCTAGCTGTGAAGTGAAATGTACAGAGATCTATTCCTGGAACTTCTGGTCATTACCTTATAGTTTGGATTACTGTCCTTACTTCAGGCTCCATTTTAAGAGCTTTCCATATATTATAAAGAAACTGAGGCACAGAGAGATCAATCGTGGTGTCTGACGTGACTCATGAAGTTGTAGAGCTGACATTTAAACTACTAATCCAGCTTCAGAGGACTTACATTTAACCACTACAATCTGTTCCCTCCATGGCAGTAGCTTTGTTGTCTCTGTGTTTCTGAGTCTACGTCTGTGGGATACAGGGACTCTCACACATATCAAAATAAAGTTTGCAGTTTTATTTAAAATATATTAATCATGTAAAACCAATAGCTTCAGGGGGAAAAAAAATGCTTCCTGTTTGCTTTCAAGCGGAATTTCAGTCTTATAATTTCTAATTCTACATCTATGGCTGCCCATAGTGTTGGAATCCTGGTTACCAAAGAAACCATCTTTTCCTTAGCATCATAGATGAGGTTTGCAAAAATAAAGGGTTTATTTCAAAACCATTTAGATTTTTGTTATGGGGTTTTCAAGTATGTGTGATGGTCTGAATGAAAGCCATAGAGAGTTAAGCCATCTATTTTGTCTGTCCGAATGTCAGTCTGAGCCGCATCAAGGACGCAGGAGCAGCAGAAGAGAGGAGTGGTTGGGGGCTGAGTTTAAGGACCACCTCCTCACCCCACCCCACCCCCTACCCGAAGAAATCAGACCTTCCATGGTGAGCACAGCCCAAGAAGCTGTTAAAAGAGATCAGTTTTCAAAGCAAGAGTTTCCAGTGACTTAGGATCAAAGTATTATAACTTCATACTCCTTTAATGCATTATCAACTATGTGCATGTGTTTACAGAAGTCTCTGAGAGACTCCACTTATTGTTAAGCAGTTGTTGGGAAGAAACTGTTGTTATACTACGAGTTTCCATTTCCAACTCCCAAGCATTTAAAGAGTACAAAAAAAGTGTATTGGAGACAAAAGCATTTCTCAGCACTGTTATTAACAGCAGAAAGACATTAAATCACTAAGCCTCAGTTGTCAAAGATCTAAAATGGGGGGAAAAAAAACTCAGCTCTATTTGAAGGCTCATAGTTAACTTGAGAGGGTGCATCAGAATTAACTCCCTAATACCTGATAAGCCAGTGCTAATTCTATGTGGATGGACGATACAGAGATGGTGGGGAAGCTGAATCATCCCCTGCAGTTGTCCCCAGTGTCACTGTATGCATCACACAGAAAAAGTTGAGTCAGTGTCAGCAGATGGCCAGTTTGGGCGAGCCCAGTTCACCTCTAAACTTAGCATGGAGGTCTTCTCATCAGTTCATTAGTGCTGACGCAATCAGATTAGTTAGGAGGGTAGACAGGGATTGAAGCATCAGGCGCTGTTGGTTCAGAGAAGGGAACCCAAGAGGACATCTACAAATTCTAGGGGTAGCCCAAGATGATAGGCTTCCACTGATGGGGCAGGGAGGCTTCTAAAAGGCAGAATACCAAAGCTATTTTTCCCCCGCTTTGGCCAAAAACTATACTACATTTGCTGGTGTGTGTGTGTGTGTGTCTAGCAGCCAAAAACATCTCCAGTGCTTGAAGAAACTCAGTTTAGAATTAAAAAAAAAAAAAAAAAAGAAACCCCAAATGAAAAACAAATGCCCATATGCAAACAAAACCAACATGCCTCCTATAAACACTTTTCAATAATTAACATTATTATTTATTTATTTATTTTTTTCAAAGATTATTTATTTGACAGACAGAAATCACAAGTAGGCAGAGAGGCAGGCAGAGAGAGAGGAAACAGGCTCCCTGCTGAGCAGAGAGCCTGATGTGGGGCTCCATCCCATGACCCTGAGATCATGACCTGAGCCGAAGGCAGAGGCTAACCCACTGAGCCACCCAGGTCCCCCATAATTAACATTTTTTAAAGAAAATTTGCCAGTGCTAAAATCTTTCAAGGAAACCAATGCATAATCTCCTTCTGAGATATTTATCAATTTTTAAAGTAGAAAAATTATTAGAATACCGGGGACAGGGCTTCAGTTCTTTGAATCTGTAAGTAGGCCAAGGTTTGTTGAGGTGGGGAAGACTCACAGTTTCTCAAGAAGAGATAATTCATACATCAGGGGAAAAAAAAAAATTGGATACCATCTTCAAAATGATGCTTGAACATTTTCTTTTAAAGAATTTTTCTAATTAATCTTTTTCCTGTGAAATAAATAAGTTTTCCTCCCACATAAGTGAAGTTAGATCCCCCAGGAACAAACATTTTGAATACTACGGAGACTGGGTATTTCCGTCAGGCCCTGAAGGGGTAAACCCAGAGCCACCACTAGGTGTCACGTTGAGATCGCTTTTGGGAACAGAAGCTCCCTAACTGGCTCCAAACAAGAGGCACCTTCTTGGTTAATTTCAGCTACTGTTCAGTTTCTTTAAATAGAGACTTACTCTACACATGTCAAATCTTTGGAATCTTTTGCTTTGTCTTACAGGTATTTACAACCATTTAAACTTTTCACCCCACCACGCAGGCCTAGCGGGAGGTAGATTTTGAAATAGGGGAGGTTTGATTTAATGGGGCTGGGTTGTAGAAAGGGAGAGAGGGCTTTTTAGTCTTGTATCCCCTATAATTTCCTCCACTTCCCCCATCCTAGGACACCTGAAATTAACATACAAATTGAGAGATAACCTTACTCTTACTATAAAAACTGCAACAGGGATGCAACTGATTGCCACCCTAAATAAATCCCATATAGGGAAATTCTGGAGTTCCCACTGGTTTTCATTATCACATTATCACATTATCACATCCTCATCCTCAACCCCCTACCCCCTCTTTTGTGCACCCCCTACCCAGCTGAAGTCTCCAGCATTCTTCTTCCTGAGTCATTTGGTTAACTTAGGAAGGAATTTACAAATACAAGTGTACAAATTAGAGTGTTAATCATGCACCAATTTGCTAATTCTGGAAATAATGTGTTTTAAAAAAAGATAACTTAGGAGGACAGCATTGTGACCACAGAAAATGGAAATTCAGCGCAATTAAGCTAGGTGATAGTGGAGGAAAGAGGATTGTTTGGACCCCAAGGGATGGCGATCACCCTCTGTTCTGGAAATCTTTCATATCTACCTGTTCTGATACAGGTAAAGCAAGCTGGCAGATATTAGTAATATAAATATCCTTTTTTAAAGGTTTAGGTAGGTTAACTCTACCTAAAAAAAAAAGTAAAATAAAAAGAGTAAAAAGAGAAATTGTGTTAAAAAAAAAAAAACCACACACACACCATATTTCTGCAGGAGAAATATCTCTGTCTAAACCTACAAAAGCAAATCATAAGGAAAATATAGAAGCAGATTAAATCCCAGGGTAGTCAGGTATATCAAGCAGGCACAAATTGCTAGGATTTGAACACCTGTAGAAAACCTCATTATGCCATAAAAACTGTCTTTTCACTCCCTGGGAATTTTCTGATTTTTGACACACTTCAGAATAATTCATTGATACATATCTTTCTTCAAAAAGTATTTAGAATACTTATAATTATTCTAGGACTAAAGGTACAACAGTAAACAAGATCAAGATGGACAGTGTCCATACTACCATGAAGCTTACATTCTAATTGGCAAAGTAGGTGTCAAAGGATGGAACAGATGACTTATTTCACAAGTGAAAAGCCAAGGAAGAGTGTGAAGTAGAATTAGGAGCTGGAGACTTACAAGAGGCAGCATGGTTTTCTATATAAACTTTCATAGAAGTAAACAGGACAATGAAAATAAATAAGATGGTTTAGGCTTATTGGCCATACACCATCTTGAGTTGATCCCAGAGGCTTGGTTTACTAATCTTTAAAATGGGGACGATGTTAAAGCAAAATGTTCAGAAAGCCAAAGTGAATGTTTACCAAACCTATCCCCAAAGTCACTACACTAACTAGAATCAAATTCAAACTCCTTAACATAGCCTGCCAGTCCTAAGGATTTTTACATCCTACGATACAGTCTTGCACATGGAAATGACCAGAAAGGTCCAGTTCAGGTAGTTTGCAAGCCTTGTCCAGAAGAAGAATCCTAGGATAAAGCCTGTTAGTGGCCACCCAGCCTTTTCCAGCCGCCTCTGTTCTGAGCAGAGCCTGCTTCCCAGTGTGGTTCTGAAAATTGTCAGCTCTCCAGTCAGGTCCCTATTCCCTTGCTGCCAAACGTTGGCAGGTAACCTAGTTCTAGCCCTGAGACACGAGAGAATATCTGAGAACATTTTTGTCCTGATAAAGGGACACATTAGAGGCCTGCCAATCCCTTCCTGCTTTTGAAGAGGGTGGGCGAGGATGAAATGCTCAGAGCTGCTACCTTCCCTGCCTGATAATTAAGGGAGAAACTGTCAAAAGCTGAGGATTGTAGGACTGTGGAGAAACCCTCGATCTTTGCAGACATAATTTAACCATTGCATGATTCAGAAATAACCATCTATTAACTTCCTGTTTTGGAAATTACTAAGTGTTTTAGTATTCAAACCTGATTTTATTTATTATTTTGAGAATTCTCACACTTTTACAAAATGGATCGTAGTGGGGTACGTTGTCTTTGATGTTGCTATGTAGTCAGTGCCGTGGAAGGACATACAACCCAGACTAGTAAACATTTGTTTGTCAAGTGAGCTGCTTAAGACTTAATTCTTCAATAAAGAAAGGCACCTAGTACCTTACACCTTTAGAGTAATTTTGATCTAGGAATGAAATGTCTAAAACAGTAGTTAAAACACCTGGGTTTTAGATTTTCCTCCATACTGAACTGATGGCTGGGGAGAGAGGGAAAAACAAAACAAAACCCCGAAAAACCAAAAACTAACAGTTGAGTAAATACGGAGTTCCCAGGAGACTTGCTTCTATTCTTTGTACTTAGATGAAGTTTGAACTATATGTTTGTTTCCTGATTGTTTTCTTGAGGCTTTTATTGCTTTAATGAAATCACACTCCTCACCAATGTATCAGTAGCAGGGAAAACTGACCATCCTTCCAGCAGAGCAAACTTGGACATTTTATTTCCCATGACTCCACTTTGTAGCTTTTGTTTAAATGCTCTTTTCAAATGGCTCATCGGGCAGAGAGGAGGTGCCTTCTTTGTTTGGATTCCAATTTGTAGTTAGATTCTCAAACGCTTGCATTACCTTTTCCTCGAAGCAAGTGTTTCACTGAGTTCAGAACTATTGGCATTATTGACATTTTATGAATCCTGAAAACGTGGCTGTTCATAATAGATATTTAAATATTTTCTTATTTCTCACTTCCTGAAAAATTAAAAGATTATTTTCGGTTATACCTAGAATTATGCTTCGAACCTGGGTAACCTGCCATATTTACAACATATTAATTTTTATTTTTTAAATGGAAGACAACCTTAGAACAATGTATCGTATATGAACATATTTCATTGCTAGGAATCAGACAGCGGTTACGATACAGACAATGAGAGAATAGTATAAACTTAATAATTCAAACACCTGTAGACTTAATTATTGCTAAAAATTGTTACCATTCTTTCATTATTTCTGTTAGAAATTCCCAAAAGTAAATAGCATATTTTAAATTAATGACTATTTTAAATCCTGCCCAACTTTTTTTCACAGAAAGTTTTTACCTCTAAGTAAGAAAAAAAAAAAAAAGGATAATTTTGAACTCAAGAAGCTGATGATGATGACAGCAGAGGGGATGTTAGTGATAGTGGAGGTGATGGTGAATTTCCATGTTACTGATTCAACTCTCATTTATTGAGCATTTAATATATATGCCAGGCATTGGCATATATCATCATTATGGCATATATCATCATCTAATGAGCTGTTTCCTTGTAATGTATCACTGTTATTCCATGAAGTGAGTATTGTTACCCCTGTCTTATTCATGCAAACTGTGACCTAGAATGACTAAGTCATTTCCTTAAGTGGTCTGATGGGAATAAATCTAGAGAAGTAAGTTAGAAGAGGCTAGGAACAGTGAGCATCTTGTGATGACTTGAGAATTTGGCACCTATCAGGACAAATGATACAAAAGGAAGTATCCCATGTCGTGCAAAGAAATTCCATCTCTATCCGGGGTGGGGGACTCTATATTTTCTAAGTAAGGAGTTTGGGGGAGCCCTACAGATTTCCTTTAAAACAGGTGCTGTTCAATGTTCTTTGAGTATTTCTGGGAAATAATATCACACCTGCAAACCCCTTAGAGAAGCAGAACACAATGATGTGTAGGACAAGCAAACAGATTTTCCTTTCTTGTTACTTTCCAGAATTTTTTTTTTTTTTTTTTAAAGCATGGTACCATCTGGGTTGCAGATCCCAATAAAATGATAAGACTATCTTCCCAAATGTCAAGATAGACGTCAGGATCCACCACCTCAGGCATTTTTTAGAAATACAAAGATTGAATCTGGGCTTTATCAGCTAAGGGCTTATTTTCTAAAATAGTGTTGTCTTATGTTGTATCCATGAAGAATGCTGGTGTATAGAGAGATCTATAGATGAACCCACCGCCAAATAACAACAAAAAAAATCCTTACTTTATTGCAATTGTACCACTTGAAATTCAGTATAACTGTAAGTTGTTTGCTGTCCCAGCAAAATGATACTTCATGCACAGAACTTCCTTGCTTTAGATGAGGGGCTTAGCTTCTTACCCTTAGGGTCTAGTCTAGGGAAACTACAGAAGGAATTTCAAACTGAAGAACAAAAATCAGTTTTAGGACTAATGTGCATCTTCTTTTTAGTCCCCTATGCTTTACACAAGCGTATGAAGGTCTTTTAGCAGATATTTAATATTCTACAACAGAAATCTGGGGATAGGAGTTAATAAAAATTTTTATCACTGAATGACTAATTAGATCCTGGCCTTAAATGAAGTGTCGGTCCCTGCTAAGGTAGAGTTGGAATCTTAAAGAAAATCTTCAGACATGTTGGAGAATTATCACCCTTCCTGCTAGCCATCTACTTTCCTTGTATTAAGTTATACATTTATTATACAACTGCCCCAAACTGAGACCTTCTAATAAGTGCTAGGTCATTATTGGTGAACAGGTATTGATTTCCCCTCTACTTAACAATGTGGTTTTAACCTTTAAATCTTCCCCCACAATGGCCTAAGAGTGGAGTTCAATGAACTTGACTTGAAAATTGCAGATTGTCCCTGTGTTAAGTTTATGGGATGGATTGTCATCATTGTACTACTCTTACCTTCCTAAGTAGTAGATGAGCCCTTTAACGTTTCCTCATCTAGAAAATCAAAGAGCCTCTCTTTTTAGTTTTCAATAACTGGTTTTATTTTTTTTTAAGATTTTATTTATTTATTTGACAGACAGAGATCACAAGTAGGCAGAGAGGCAGGCAGAGAGAGGAGGAAGCACGCTCCCCGCTGAGCAGAGAGCTCAGTGCGGGGCTCGATCCCAAACCCTGAGATCATGACCTGAGCAGAAAGCAGAGGCTTTAACCCACTGAGCCACCCAGGCACCCCCTGGTTTTATTTTTAAATGTTGTTGTCCCTGCCCTTCCCTCAAAAGTTAGCTGCTAATCTCAGGTGTGTTTCTGTCTTTGAACAAAATGTCCCAGGTCATCAAGGAACACGTGCCCTTCACTTGAGAGACTCCTGTCTTTAAGATTCGTGTGGACTTCGGATATGCTGAGAGTAGTACATTTTGAAAATGTTCAAATCAGCACTTACAAATGTCATGGAGTTAATATTACTGGAGTGTAGAGCAGATGCAACAGATATTACTTTAAAAGCTCAGGAACAAAACAAAACAAACAAAACAAACAAAACAACTCCGTGTAAGTGAGCCAATCAGAATATCTAGGAGAATTCAAATAAGAAAACTGAACAAATCTGTGGTAGAAAAACAAATATAGGTACAGACATATCATTTGCTGATGTCCATAGAAAGGGACTTATTCTTATGGTCCATTTTATGAATAAGTAACAGATGAAGAGGTTTGTGGCCTAAGCTTGAGAAGAGAGAAATTTCCCCCCTCTTCATGTCCTTGAACTCCATCTAAGTTCTAAGGCCCAGCTGAAATTCTTACTCCCACAAAAAATATCTTGGGAACGTGCCCCCTAAAGGAAATATCTGTGTCTAACATTCATCTGTTGAATTTTTAGTTTATATTAGTGCTATTTTGCTCTTTCAATAAGATTTTTACCCTCTTAATAAGGGAAAGTGTTTGCATGTGTCTTATTTCTACCACTATACCCAGGATGGTGCTTTGCCCATTGTAGATAATTAGTAAAAAATTGACTCATTGTCCTAGTTAGATTATTGCTAGAATTGCAACCCCCATAAGAGTTTGCTTATAATGATAAAATTATTTATCAGTGATTTTCCACGTATATCTTGTGTCTCTGTGGATTCTTTATTCAAAGATTATATTTTTTTAAAGATTTTATTTATTTATTTGTCATAGAGAGAGAAGCGAGAGCGAGCACAGGCAGACAGAGTGGTAGGCAGAGGCAGAGGGACAAGCAGGCTCCCTGCCAAGCAAGGAGCCCGATGTGGGACTCCATCCCAGGACGCTGGGATCATGACCTGAGCCGAAGGCAGCTGCTTAACCAACTGAGCCACCCAGGCGTCCCCAAAGATATTTTTTTAATGGACAGCTTGAGGTTCCTGTTTCATACCTGTATTTAATGGGAATCTGTATGAGATTTATTGTCTGAACTTTGCCTTCCTTTTTGTGCTTATTCTGCTTTCCTTCTACATTTTCAATACTTTAAATTAGGATAGAAGATTCACATAATAAAAGCACATTAGCATAGAGCTGGAAGAAGCATCAGAGTTCCTCTCTGCAAGAGGAGAAGTGCTCACCAAAGATTTGAGTTACCATTCCATAGTAGAGATGGTTGGTGGAAATGCTTGCTTAGCTTACAACTGTTTTTCAGACCTTCTTGAGTCTTACTAGCCGTGTGACTCCTTCCCACTAATAGAATTTAAGCAGAACTGATGGGTATCACACTTTGATTGAAATGATTAAAAAGTGCAAGGGCCTTCCTCTCCTCATCTGCTGGCTCTCAGTGGAGGACTTAAAGCCCTAGAAGATGGTAGAAATACAAAATGAGAGAAACTTAACCAACCTCGTGTACAAATGGATACACCAAACTCCATAATAAACTACTAGGTGAGCAAAAAACATACTCATTTTGTTAAGCTGGTAAGAGTCTTAGGAAACTTCTGTTAGAAGTTAGCATGATCTTACCTAATTTAAGGATTTCCATGAAAAGATTAGGAAGCTGAGCCTTGCAGATGCTAGCAGGGTTAGATAAATTACAAGGTGCTGGCAAAACTGGGGTTAGAACTCGGAACTGCTGGAATTGACCTTTCTAAGGAACTTGGATAAGCAAAGAAAGCAGCAGATTAGGAGAAATTTCAAAAGATGTCAAGGGATGAAAGAAGGGTCCAAGAATTATCAATGTTTTTTATCTAGAAGGAGTCCCTGAACAGAAAATAGATGGGACTGTCTTCCCCCTCTTGTCCTTGAAGGAATGACTTGTATGTTGGTTAAGTTAGGTTTGATGCAAAGGACCACCTTCATATCTAGTACATGGGATGACACGTGATGCATTTCCTACTCTAGCTCTGTGTATACTTAAAGGAAGACACAAGAAACGAGGCTTGAAAGGATTTATTGACTTAAAAACCAAACAAAACCTTGCTCCTTTCACACCCCTAGACAACTTGCTTAGTTTATTGTCCTTCTAAGGCTCCCTTTCATTCCATATAATGTAAGCCTTCTTTCTGATGTCATTCTATTTTTCTTCTATTATTCTATTATTCTGACTTCATGGAAATAGAGGCATAAGTCTCTAACCCTGTACATACCTCTATCACCTTGCTATTGTGAAGTTTTATGTGTTTTATTTTTTGGGGAAAAAATATCTTTATCCAGAGAAGTTTCCTAACGTCAAAGACAGAAAGACAACTGCAAGTCTTCTGGCTGCATATCGCCTCCCTGTGCTTTGGGTTTCTGAAACCT
Source organism: Lutra lutra (assembly GCF_902655055.1). NCBI lineage: Eukaryota > Metazoa > Chordata > Mammalia > Carnivora > Mustelidae > Lutra > Lutra lutra. The sequence goes on along the minus strand of NC_062287.1, from coordinate 92,768,036 downwards.
ATCCTCTTTGATAACCATAGAGAGAATTGACATGTGCATAATAATTCTGATTTTTTTAATGGCTTCATCTTTGGGACTAATTAATGGCACCTTTCTCGATGGCTAGATTCTGATTACTTACTGGTTTATATTTTGTCAAGCCAGCATTTGTGAAAAGACCAGGCCAAGTTCTAGCAAGGCTAATTTAAATAGTGTTTACATTGTGGAGCAGTTTGCAAAGGGCATATTCATACAACGTGATTTGTTTTGCTAACCCGAAGAGGAAAAAAATGATGGAGGATTGGTATCTGGGGAAATGAAGTTGTGAGGGGAGGGATGGAGGGGACTGTAAGGAAAAAAAAAAAAAAGAGTAGAGAAAGAGCAAGTATGTCAGAAATACATTCTTGCCCATTCTGTGGTAGTCAGGTGGGGGAAATGTAGCTGAGGGAAGCATTGGTTATTTCTGTGTATGTCTTCAGGAAGCTTCCTTCTTCAGGGATCTGAATGGAAAACCCTGAGTGCAGAGGCAGAAGGAACCCCTTCTCTTCACTGAAGAACATATTTTACATCTGTGTCCATTATCTATCATTGCCTGACTACATTACTGCAAATGTAGTGAGTTCAAACAACTCACATTTATTATGTATAGATCTTGTAAGCTAAGTCCATCCAGCGTGACTTAACTGGACCTCCTTCTTCAGGATCTTTTCTTACAAGTCTGCAGTCAAGGTCTGGGTTGGATGGGGTTTGAGGTTTCAGATGAGGGTCAGTTGGGGGAAGAGACCACTTCCATCTCACATGGTTGATTGCATCATCCAGTTCCTTGTGGGCCATGGGATGGATTTATTCCTTGCTCTCTGAGAGTCTGAAGGCAGCTCTGAATTCCTTGTCCTATGAGCCTCCCCAATGTGTCCATCCGTTTTCTTAAAGCCACCAAGTGAGAGTCTCATGGCAAGATGGCTACTATAACCTCTTGTGGAGTAGCTGTGTATATCCTCTCACCTTTGCTATATGCCATGGGGTAGAGGCAAATCAGAGGTTTGACCACTTTTAAGGGGATTACACAGGACATGAAAACCAGAAGGCAAGGATAATGGGATTTACTTCTGTAAATCATAATCATATCTCAGCACCTGAATTCCCTTGATATGAATATGTCCAAACAGGTCCGGAGAGATGAACTGATTAGCCAAATGTTGTTATGCAGTATGCTAATAGTAACAACAGTACTAGAATCCAGGACTCCTCAAGATCCTGAAAACCCCCTTTACCCTCTGCTTTTAAATTTATTTGGTAATAAACCCCCTCATAAGATTTTTGGAATAGGAGATGCTCATTCATTCATTTAATAAATATGTACTGAATGTCTATTATGTGCCAGGCACTATTCCAGTCCTGGAATAAATCAATAGGAAGGACAAATCGCTGACCTCCCGGAGCTTACATGAAAATGCGAGAAGACAACAGTGAACCGATAACAAATATTAATGTGCAACAAGTCAGGTACAATGGGGGTCAATAAATCAAAGTAAATGACTAGAGTCTCATGGGGTCGTGCTGTTTCAGATGAATGTTCGTGTAAGGCCTCTGATAAATTCATACTGTGCTGAAAATGTGATTGAAATGAATGAAACTCCATGTGGCTATCCGAGGTCCAAGGGAATAATGACTATAAAGAATCTGAGTCATATATAAATATAAGTACATATTTATATTCATATTTTTATGTTACCTACCTTCTTAGACTTCAGTATGCCATTGGGGGTTAACATCTCCCTTTGACACTGAAGTTGGATGTCATTTCCAAAATCAGACCACAAAAAGCTGCCACAGAAGGTTTGAACTTGAGTACTTGATTCCAAAATCAGGGTTTAGTGCCCCAGAGTAGTGACTACTTATTTTAAGCTGCAGAACCCTTTATAAAATATATTTTATGTGTCAAGAAATAGGATGGAAAGAGGTGGAGCTTCTCTGCTTAAGGCAGAACGTAGGTGGGGAAAGTCCAGGGCTCTTCGACTAGCCATTCCGAAGCTCCCCGGACCCAGGGCAGCAGCCCCCTCAAGGTTTAAAATGCAGAGCCTAATTTATAAACCACCGTGTTAGACCTCCTCGGGACCACCCTCTGGTGAGCCTGACTGAGAATTTTTGCCAGGTTCTTTCAAAGGCTGACTTATTCAACAATTTGACAGGATCACTACATAGTTTGGGGGTCCGGATACGGATTGGTGTTCTCTTTTGCTTTTCGCTCCACTGAGGGATGACCAACAGGTTGGAAGACAGATGGACTTAGGTAACTTTGTAGCAGGGTGGAAAGGACTGTGTTTTATGAGGCCAAACGACTTCTACTACAGTTGGTCAACTCTCAGGCCAGTGCAAGAGCAGGGGGAAGTCTTTCACGGCATAAATAAGGCGAGGAGTCCACAAGAGGCTCTTGGCACTCAATGCCAGTTCCAGAAAATTCCAGGCAAACTGTGGGTCTAAGAAACTGTGGCTTAGCTATATCCGCCCTAATTTAAAATAAAAATAATGTGTGAGACCAAGTGCAAACCAATATTCTTGAAATGAATAAGGCACCATTAAGACAAATTTCTACAGATCGCGGAATAAAAAGCACTCTACCCTCAAGGAGAACATAGCTGGGGAAGAAGAGGCCAGGGAGGGGTTAAGACAGATTACAATGATCAATTATTAAGACAGATGAGCCAAGGCCAGCTGATGCTATCACACTTCATCATTCAAATTCTCATTATTGGAATATATACCCATAAGTTACCGCTGCAGTCCTTTTTTCACTGTGGCAAGAGGCGTTAATTTCTGAGGAACTGCACGAGTGACAGTGAGCTTTAGAAGGGGCTCGGTGCTAAATGATTGGATTGTAATTATTCTGAAAGGGCTTTCATCATCATTACCCAACATTCTGCAGATGCAGCATGTTGGAAAATAAAGTACAGCCGAACCGGTGCCACATCATTTCAGATTTTAAACATCGAGCCTCTGGTTTGCTGATATATTTTTGTGTATGCAAGTGTAGACGAACACAAATGCACTCAGTCAAGCATACATCATTTTAAAGTTGTTTAGCCAATGCATCTACATCGGGGCCGACTGGGAAATCTATCTGCACGGTTCTCAGGCCGTGATAAATGCAGCGGAGGAGGGCATTCATTCATTCCTTGCTTCGTTCCTTCCCGCAAACTTAGTATGGGAAGCACCTGGCACTGGGCTCTTCCAGCAATGAACAAGCTGAAGAAAACCCTGCCCAAAGGCGCTCTCTCTACTGAGTTCTCCCAGTAAATGTTTGGATTTTCCTCTTGTTTACACCCCAAAAGGACAAGCTAATTGTCTGTTTACTTTAGCAGTTTGCCTTAATTATAAGGCTTCCAAGGCCATTAGCAGATGAAGCTGTTTACATTTCACGAAGGAGTTTGAGTTGTCAGGTCTCTTGCCCTCCACCTGGGGCTCCGGGGGTGGGGGGTTAGGGGACAAGTGGTCAGGGCCAGAGGATCGATGTCTTTCTCCATGTTTATGTAAAAAGAAATACATAAAGCAAGTGCTCTTGGGAAAGCGTCAACGGCGCTGAATCAGACCACACAGATCGTTCTAAATGTCAGTTTTTACAAGTAAACGTAACATATGCTCATGCATGATTGTGAGGTCCCCGCTTTCTGTTGTTTGCAGTCTAATTATAGGACAGCAGCCTCCAAAACTGATTAGCGGCACGGGAAACTGTCACGATGAGGCCCTGTGTGAGGCCTTCATTAAATATTAGAGCTGCTCGGAGAAGGAGCAGGGCAGTGTGGAGCCCTAGAGCTGCTTTGGGACACTGGAGCCCTGAGATGTGAGCTAGCAAGGTACAATTGAAATAGATCACAGGTTGGGGAAAAAAGTTCTCCTGGGAGTTTATTTCCTAATTACCCGTTTCACCTTTGTCTTCATTATCACCCCTTCCTTCTATCCTCTTCTGGTTCAAATTTCAGAATCCACCCTGTGTGTCTCTGTCTCTCTTCATCCCTCTACCACCTGGGTGCAGGTCATTATCTTAATTATAATAGCTTCCTAGAGGGCTTCCTTTCCTTGATTTTTTTGTCTAAGTTTTCCGCTGCAATCTTAATACTGCAGTCAAATTTAAGAAATGTAAATGAGATCACATCATTCTTCCATTTAAACTTTCCCTTTGCACTTAAATCTAATCTGCTTATCATGGCTGGTGGACGTCTCATGATCGGGTACTCTACCCTGCTCTCCAAACGTAGTTCCTGTCCATCTTTTCTCCATGCATTCCCGCTGCGCTAGCCTTCTCTTTGTTCCTCTAACTCACAAGGTCTTTCCCACGTTGGCATTGATGTCCTTGCTGGAAAACAGGAAATTTGAAATATTATGTATGTAATGAGACTTAAATACCTCACATGAGTTAGTGTTGCTGAACATGTTTTGAACTTGTTAGATGGTAGAAAATTATATCTATGTTGTACACAACAAGGACTTTTTGAAGGCATAATAAATGACCCCACTAACTTACTCAACTTCTGACTAAAAGCTCTAGAGATCGTTAGAGGATAGCTTCACTTGCATAATATTTTCAACAATGAAATAGGCTATTGTTATCAATAACATATAGATGAAGACACTGTGGTTCAGAAAGATTAAGTTGCTTATTTAAGATCACACACTCTAGGGGCTAGAGTCAGACTTGAAACCTGGGGTTTCTGACTTGAAGATAAGGTCTTTCCTCTCTTGGGTGCATACTACATGTATTAGAAAGAAAAAGGGAGGGGCACCTGGGTGGCTCAGTGGGTTAAAGCCTCTGCCTTCGGCTCAGGTCATGATCTCAGAGTCCTGGGATTGAGTCCCGCATCGGGCTCTCTGCTCAGCAGGGAGCCTGCTTCCTCCTGTCTCTCTGCCTGTCTCTCTGCCTGCTTGTGATCTCTCTCTGTCAAATAAATAAATAAAATCTTAAAAAAAAGAAAGGAAAAGGGAGAGTTTCTATATGACAGAGAAATTACAGAGATTCAACTTTCTGTGTTGCTAATGAAAGTTCGCCTCTAAATCTCATGGTTTCAGGTCTTTTTACTATAGCATAAGATTGGGTGAATGAACACAACCAGAAATTCTTTTCATATTTACTTTTTACTATATAAGTTGTGATAGCTGTGAGTTAGCTGGATGACATGAATGGGATCACTTGGCCCGTTATTCTCCATCAGATGCTGGTTCAGTCTCTGTGGTCTATGAGTATCATTGCTTTAAACATGGGTTTTCAATATGACTTAGTAAGTGGCTGCTTTATTTTAAAATACTTAATATATCAGAGGTAAGTAGGGTCCTGGGATCGAGCCCCGCATCGTGCTCTCTGCTCAGCAGGGAGCCTGCTTCCTTCCTCTCTCTCTGCCTGCCTCTGCCTACTTGTGATCTCTGTCAAATAAATAAAAGAAAACCTTAAAAACAAAACAAAACAAAACAATCTAAGTAGAACTACACTTGCTTTGGAGCATCAGCAAAGAAGCTAATTGATAGTGATTGGCTAGTACTACGTATTTACCTCATTAGTGGAAGATGGTCTTGGAGCGTGAGGGAAGGGGGTCAGATCGCCATAGCTCGTTTGTGAGTCATGCTCAAGCAGAACTGTAGTACTAAACAGACTTTCTTTCGTTCTGCTACCGATTTACTGTAATACTCTGAAGTATCCGTTAGTAAGGCCAGACATTGATCCTCAGGGTTTAAGGGATAAGCTCAATGCCTGTCTTTCCACCTTACGAGGTTAACAGCAAGAATCCTTTCCCAAAGTCATCCCATGGAGCTTGGAGATTCTACGGGGTAGCAGTTGGTTCCTAAGTATAGGGAATCTAATCTCTGAGGATTATTTAATGAGAACAATAGTAGTTCAGGGAAACAGATGAACATTGAGAGTATAGTTTTTTGTGACTTTGATTGTCTTTCTGAGGGACTGGTTCTTTCAGGGATCACTCTTTCAATTCGCATCAGATTCCTTTCCTCCAAATTCAGTGCTTACAAAAAAAAAAAAAAAATCCCTGGGGCGCCTGGGTGGCTCAGTGGGTTAAAAGCCTCTGCCTTCGGCTCAGGTCATGATCCCAGGGTCCGGGGATCGAGCCCCGCATCGTGCTCTCTGCTCAGCAGGGAGCCTGCTTCCTCCTCACTCTCTGCCTGCCTCTCTGCCTACTTGTGATCTCTGTCAAATAAATAAATAAAAATATTTTTTAAAAATCCCTGAAAAAATCTAATGCTTATTTTGGCAAGGTTGTTTGTATGTGGCTGCAGGGTAGAAGGTAAGGGTAGAAATCTGAAAAATCATGCTAATGGACAATAAGAAAACATAATGTCTTGCTTTTTGTGTGGCCAAAGCAGAAAACATTTTGAATGAGAAGGGGAAGTTACTTCACTCATAGAGTGGGGAAACCGTTCATTCTCTAGCTATTAATATTTTGTTAATTATGAATGACCAACATTCTTTTTAAATTTTTTTTTATTTTTTATTAACATATAATGTATTTAGCCCCAGGGGTACATGTCTGTGAATCTCCAGGTTTACACACTTCACGGCACTCACCGTAGCACATACCCTCCCCAATGTCATAACCCACCACCCTCTCCCAACCCGCCTGAGCAACCCTCAGTTTATTTTGTGAGATTAAGAGGAGTGACCAACATTCTTAAAAGTTCTTGCAAAGACGAAGACTGACGGCTGAGTCTGAGGGAGAACGTGTCTTGTGGCTGATGACCGGCTCAGGAGGATACTGAGTTGAGGTCTAACCATTATTTTTTCTCATTGCCTCTTAATTGATCAAACTGAAAGGTGGTTGTTGTGTCCCTTTTTTGACTTTTGTGGCAGACATTTTCTGTTAGCAAAAACTGTATCATGATAAGGATAATAATTAGCTGTTGGGTCAGGGATCTGTGCATGGGCAGTGTTCCTGTGGAAAATGTGAATATTATGATATTACAAGATGCCAGCTCAGACCTTGGGTGATTTCAGTCAGGTCGTCAGTACCGTGCAGTCCTTTTGAAGAGACTAGAGTAAGTGGCATAGTAGATCAAGCACTCACACATACAAACCACACATATACACACCCACATTCAAATTTTGTTCCTGACTGAAAAGGGAAGATGGGGGCTAATGGTCTCTCATCTTAATTTGTTTTAAATGGAAATTTTTTTTCCTGTTGGAGACATTTGGATTCCAAGTTCCTTCCTCTTGTCGTGGAGAGGAAGAAGCAGCAGGTTTATGCATGAAATACTGATTTTTTAAAATAAATGCCTTTTGGGTCATGATCCCAGGATCAGCCCTGGGATCGAGTTCCATGTAGGGCTCCCTGATCAGCAGTGAGCCTCTTCTCACTCTACCCTCTGCTTGTGTCTCTCTCATTCTCTCAAATAAATAAAATCTTTAAAAACTGCTTTTTGTTTTGATAGCTGTTAAAATTACTTTGGCTTCTCTTAAATTCTTTTCCTCAAAAGTTCCCCCACTTGATGCCAACAGCAATGTGGTGGCAAGTTGTATTGTGTCCGTTTTACTCAGTGACACCTACAGTCTCGTGACTTGGCCATTCCCTTCTTTTTGGGGTTCCTGCTCTTTTTGCTCAAGCTCTAGTCATTTCATTCTAACCTTTGAATTCATTTCCCATCTCAGGAAGTTTGCATATGCCACAGCAGTCCTTGCTTTTCCTATATTTCTCTTATCACAGCTGTTAACTCATTGTTTAATGTCTGTCGTTTTCATTGACTATGATGTTCAGGAGAGAAGAAGACATAGCTGTGCTATTAGCAGTACCTAGCAATGCCGTGGGTATAGTAGATGCTCACTAAGTAATTGTTCAATGAATGAATGAATAGTGTCCATGCCATAAAGTTAATTCATGTCATAGTTGTGACTGGAGCTTAGTTCCCTAGATTTCAGAAGTCATATTCCTTGTATTACAGGACGTCATTGCATGTCTGTTACCTGGCAATGACTTCCTATGTTGGTGGAAACAAACGAATGGAAAAAAATGGTCTGCAGTTGTTGTTCAAAATGATGTTAAGTGAAGTAGGGACCAAGTGTATCGGTTTTAAGTGAATGTGAGTGGAGAGAGGCAGAAGAGAAGGGAATCAAATGTTAGGAAAGTGAAGAGGTAGAAGACCGTTCTTGGGGTGAACTAGATAGTTAATGAGAAGGAAATGAGAAAATTACTGAAAGCAGCCACAGTCCAGTTGGCATTTGCAGATCAGGTCCTCAGGCCAGGAGTGAATTGCTTTAGTGGAAAGGCCATTGTAATGTATCTAAAACTCCTGTTATGGACTTAGCCAAATCATGTGACCTCTTTGTCCTCAGTTTCCAATTCTGCAAGTCAAATGTTATCTTACACAAACTCTTAAAATCTTCTTCACCTGTGGACTGAATTTGCACACTTAATGGTTTTGTAGTTCAGAGAGAACTAGACTTCAAAGCCTCAGCCACAGCTATCCAAGGAAAAAGGGCCTTGGGAATTGCTTCTTCTCCTAAATGCCCATGTTTTCATGGTCCCTTTCATCCCTCACTGTGCGTGTTCAATGGCCCTGAATTCAGTTCTCCATCCTAGTTGGACCAGTGGTGTCCAAATCTGTTAGTCCCTGTATAAGCGGATTATGTAGGAAGCATATGAAAAAACAAACAACTGGGCTTCCCTCTTGAATAATTTGTCTTAAAAAATCTGATCTAGGTCCCCTGAATCAGAACATTTCCTAAATTCCCTGGTGAACCTAAGGCAGCTATCTTATGGGCCAGGTTCAGTGGTACAATGGTCTGGATGACCCAAGAGGAGTTAAGACTGAAACACTTGCACTAAATGAGAGAGGGCGTGTTCTACAGAAATGCAAGCTTTAAACCAAAATATCCTGACTTATTCCCAATTTGAGGTACATCTGGCTCTTTAATCTACCCTCTTTCCCACCCCTCACATTTAGCAATGGCATTTGCTAAACTGTTTTTCCTTATTTCTTGCTATGTTGCTGTTTGTTATTAAACAGTGACTACGTTTTCCCCCTAGACATGACTATGTTTTAGTGATGGGCGATGTGATTGCCTATATATAATTATTAAAGCACTTTGGAATACTTCTGAAGAAATGTGTCTGTATAAATGGAAGTCATTATCATTGTGCTCAAATTGGAATTTCTAGTTTGAGTTTGAGGGCTTGGGATGGAACTTACTTTTGATTGCAGAGAAATCAACATTTCATATCATTAGTGAATTGACTCATCCAAATTAAGGCCCTGATTCTGTACATTGCTCACTTAAGTATCAAAATATCTATCCAGTGGTGAAGACTGGGAGGGAGTAGCACACACGCAGACAGATGACAGTAGAGAACATTGAGTTCCACCATGTTTACCGGTGTGCCGGGCATGACCATACAAAGACCTCAGCAGATCAGTTAGAGGTGCATTATTTTCTTCTGTAGAGATGCTAAAGCAAATTCTCAATTAGACTACTCAGGACTTGTAAGCAGGGAAAGCAAGCTCTCCTTCCTTTTTCAGTGGAGCACATTTTGATTTTGACTTAGGTTAGTCAACAAAATACTTCCACACAAGTATCATTTGTACTTTTGCCACCAGCTTAACCCCCTACAATGAACACAGACTCCTCTTTTACTACTCTCTGTTACCCAGCTGCACGATTGTCCTGCTTAGAAGTCAAATACAGCCCTTCCTCAGGGGACTTGCTGTTTCTTTTACCTAAATTTTCCTTCCCTGAATATGGGGGTTCACTCCAGCAGCTCCTTCGGGCCTGGGGCCTGACTCTCTTACTTAAAACTGCCCTCCCATTGCCTCACCTCCAGCATCTCCCTATCCCTTTCCCACCCATTTAAGCTTTATAGCATTTATCACTATTATACACTGTATAAGCATTACCTATTTATTGTTTTTTTAAAATCAATTTCCTATGTAAAACATAAGAACAGTATTTTGGTCTTTATTGACTTTATTGACTTTACTGACTCACTCCTATATGCTCAGTATCTAGGAGCATTAGTATTTTGTAGTCACTCAATAAATTTGCTGAATGAATGGATGCATGATAGATGAACCAATACAACAAGTGGAACTGCATGCAAAGTAATTGACTTATCAGAAGTCAATTACTTATCAGAAATAAGAGAAAAGAACCTGTTTCATTGACCTTAACTTTTAATTTTGATTTTTATTTGAAGATACTTTAGATGGTTCTTTCTGTTATCTTCTCATAAAGAAGACCTAAGAAAAGACCTAAGACCTAAGAAAAGCTCCTTTTGGGTCTAGATATTCCCAAAATTTTGCCTTAAGATATCTTTTGACTCTTCTACAGATCTACTTCTAAAATTACCCATATTAACAAAAAACTAAACAGGGGTGCCTGGGTGGGCTCAGTTAATTACACACCTGCCTTCGGCTCAGGTCATGATCCCAGGGTCCTGGATCAAGCCCAGAGTTGTGCTCCCTGCTCAGTGGGGAGTCTGCTTCTCCCTCTCCCTCTGCCCTCCCCCCCGCCCCACTCCCCACCATGTTTGTGCTCTTCCTCCCTCTCTATCTCAAATAGAACAAAATCTTAAAACAAAACAAAACAAAACAAAAACCGGATAGGGAATCTTATGTATATGTATTCATTCCAAAAATGTTCAATAAATGCCCACTTTGTGTCTTATGGGCAGGTTATGAGATTATAGTGGAACCCAGTTATGCATCTACAATCCCTGCTATTGTGACTTTAACCTTTAGTTGGGTAAGATGGACAATTAAAGAAGCAGTCAATGTGAAAAGGAAATTCCAGACTACTCTGGGAATGCACAGAATGAGTATTTCTTATAATTAAACTAGAATGGGTAGTAAGAGCTAGACAAGGTAAGACTGAAAAAGGGATCCAGGCAGAAGGAGAAATATGGGATGGTGATCGTTATGTATTCAAGAGAAGTGAATATAGCTGTGAGAGTGTCAGGTAAGAAGACAAAATGGCAGGGAAAGTGGCTACAGAGGAAGGTCTGAGCCTGGAGAATTATGCCGAAGTGTTTGGATTTCAACCCAACAGTAATGCAAAGCAAGTCCTTAATGTACCCACAAAAATTCTTTCTTCAACACTTGACGATTGCCCTTCCCTACCCCATTTGAAATTAGGGGTGGCTACTGACTTGCTCTAGTCAATTAAAAAGTGATTGGAAGTGCCATGCTTCACATCTAGGCAGAAGCCTTATTTACTAGCTAGTACAGTTGCCCTTTGAACAAAATGTGTTTGAACTGTGCGGGTACGCTGATATGTGGATTTTTTTTTCAGTATGATGTAGCCCATAAATGTATTCTCTTTTACTTATGATTTTCTTGATAACATTTTCTTTTCTTCATCCTACTTTATTATAAGGATGCAGTATATCACACATATGATACACAGGATGTGTAAACTGACAGTTGTTATCAACAAGGATTCAAGTTAATAATGGTTTCTTTTTTTTTTTTAAGATTTTATTTATTTATTTGACAGACAGAGATCACAAGTAGGCAGAGAGGCAGGCAGAGAGAGAGGGAGGAAGGAGGTTCCCTGCTGAGCAGAGAGTCCGATACGGGGCTCGATCCCAGGACCCTGAGATCATGACCTGAGCCGAAGGCAGAGGCTTTAACCCACTGAGCCACTCAGGCACCCCAATAGTGGTTTCTTAGTAGTTAAGGTTTTGAGGGATCAAAGGTGATATGTGGATTTTTGATGGTGTGGGCGATCAGTGCTTCTAACCCCCACACTGTTCAAGAGTCCGCTGTACTTACAATCTTCTCTGCTGCAGGAGTATGGTAATCACCGAAGCCCCGTCAGCCTAGATCCTTGAGTGCCAATGATAAGCAGAACTTCCCTGCTGACCCACAGCAGACATGTAGTTTGCATGCAAAATATGTCTTATTTTGTCAAGCCACTGACATTTGGGAATTGTTTGTTCTTCTAGAATAATCTAAACTCTTGGGAATGCTAAAAGAACCACTTACAGTTGGATGATATTGTGATATGGGTTTTTGCAAGATTACTTCAGCTGCAGTGAGGGAAGATGGTTTGGAATAAGAAAAACCAGAGACCTGGTCTCCGCTGATACTCCACTGGTCTCAGTATCGAGGTTGTTGTGGTAATCGAAGTGAGAGAAGTTGTAGGAATCACATGTCTGTTACAAATATTGAGAAGGGGGATGGTGGCTAGGAGCAGGATTTCAGGTATCTGTAATAGCAACAGAGAAAAATGGGCAGATTCAAAATCTATTTGGGTAGTAGAGCCAACAGAATTTGGTGACTGTTAGGATATAAGGATGTGAAAGAAAAAGGCATTAATGAGATTCTCAAATTTCTGGCCTGTGTAACTGCATAAATTCAACAGGATACAGAACATTGAAAAGAGAATATAGTCTTGGAGGCTCTGAGGGATAATTAGTTCAGTTTTAGACATGTTGGGTTTGAGATGAGTCTCCAAGTCCAGGTATAGGTAGGCAAGTGTTCTAAAATTGGAGCCCAAGAGAGAGGCTTAAGCCAAAAGTAGCAGATCTGTGAAACATTAGGATATAGATATAGGATGCAGATGATAATTTAGTCCATAACTGTGGATGAGATCACCCTGGAAGTGTATATTCTATGACAAAATGCAATTGGGCATATCAGTGAATAGCCTTGTTTAGTTGGTAAGAAAATGCATTATGACAGAAAATGTCATGACTACATAATTCCAAAAAACAAACCAGATAAAAAAATTACAAAGCAGATTTGATTCCAGACAGCCAACCCTGAATCGGGAAATCCAGAACAATACCTACATTTTGATTTATTATTCTTCATATACCGAAGACTGGACCCGTTATAAGAGAAATTATATATTCACTCTCCAAGGATAGAAAACTTAATGATCTACGATACCAACTTCTATAAGGAAATATGTTTGCATCTTTATTTTATTCTGTCATTGAATCAGTAGCCAGGAAATCAAATGTAGAATTTTCACTGGAAACAAACTATTCTTCCCATTTTATTATTTTGAAGGAACCTGAAGTGATAAGCTTATCCATATTACATAGCTCATACATAAATAACTTGATAAATTCAGCCCACAAAATGAACTCAATTATGATGTTGCTGTTATGATATGTTTATTTGCCTCTTCATTCAATTTTTTTTTTTTTTTTTTTTTTTTTGGTTCCCACCATAAGCACAGCAAAATAGTCCATTTAGTTTTGCTTGACATCTTTGGAGAATAAATGATACTGATGTGATGTTTAGGTATTTTATAGTTTATAAGTCAATGGTTGGTTATGATACACTACTTATGTGTATTTGAGGCATGCAAAAGCTTGTGATCTCAAATATTTATTTCAAAAATTATGAATTTTACAATTTGGACCTTTTCTAAGAATAGACTTTTCTTTAATCACCTTGGTTTGGCTCACTTCATTAGACTACTGAAAAGTCCCCTGGTATGATTACCAAGTAAACAAATAAAAACACCAAGCCATGCACTGAAGTTAGAGCTGCTAATTTTGTCTAGAGAAAGCAGGAGGTTCTTTGCAGTAAAGTGCTTTTCAACTTGAGTTTTGAAGGATGCGTGTGAGCTACCAAGACAAACAAGGGAACACAGTTATTTCAGGTAGACATTTCAGCTAATGTAGCATGTGCAGAAGGTCTAAAATAGAACATGGCTGGTCCTTTTCGAGGATTGCAGAGTCCATGGATACAGTGGGTGTGGTAGAGGGCTAGACAATGAGATCGGAGCTCCTCCAGCCAGAGAAGGGACTGTGGCAGTGATCGTTTTGAAACCCATAGCTTTTCAATTTCAAATTAATCATGTTTGCTAGTCTAAAAAGAGCTGGGAGTCAGTCTAATACAATCATTGCACAGTAAAGAGGATGACTTTTTATGATCCTACATTAATTTTCAGTTTCAACATTTCTCCTAAAGGAGCTGATTCTCCCAGTTGGTCCCACCAGGTCATTTAAAATCAATTTAAAATGGCCCCCAGGAGACTGTGTCCCTCTGGAGAGGTTGTAGGAACTACATGTATTTCACATGTATCAGAGAGCAGAATCCTGTCCTAGAAAAACCCCTCGAATGGAATCCTAATTGTCTAGCTTCTGCCACTAAGTAGCTGGGAGGATTTGGGTGTCTGGACCTATCTCAGCATTTCAGCCTCAGTCTACTTAATTTTTATTATTTATTGTTTATATTATATTTATTTATATTATTTATACCATGAAGAACTAAAAAGAAAAACAATACCCAGGGCCCTTTCAGCTTCTGTATTATACAATTTTATGTATAATCATACTATCCTGGGAACTCTAAACTCTTCTTGGACTCGGACACATAATGATAGAAACTTTGTATATTGAATCAATCAACTTTTCAGTCCATATTTTGTGTTAGGTTCAAGAAATGTAATTGAAGGTGCACCTTGGTGGCTCAGTTGGTTAAACATCCAACTTTTGATTTCGGCTCAGGTCATGATCTTGGGGTGGTGGGATTGGCCCCACATCAGGGCAGGATCTGCATTCAGTGGGGAATCTGCTTGAGATTCTCTCCCTCTGCCTGGCTTACACAAATAAATACATAAATCTTAAAAAAGAAAAAAAAAAAAAAACAAAGAAAAACAAAGAAAGAAACGTAGTACTGAAGAAAAATAAACAGCCGAATTAATCCTTACAGGCATGAAGCTTACCTCCTGGTTGTAGGGGAGAGAGTTTGACGAGATAAACATAAACCTTATCTGTGAGTGAAAAATAAATGGAGTTAAGAGCTGGAAACAAATGAAGGAAAACTGCAGGGATTATGTGAGTACGCGTCAGGAGGGAACTGATGTTGTTGGCATGGGGGCCGGGGATGGATTGCTGGCACTGAGCCTTGCAGGGAGGGCCTCTCTGGAGAAGCGACCTCTGGAGGAAAGAAATGGGCCTGAGCCTTAACAGAACAGCTTTGTGATTGTGGTCAGTCCTGAGGCATCAGCAACTTTCTCAGAAGCATATGGCCTTGTGGTGTATAAAGGTCCGGGGTGGCGGGGGAGGGGGAGGGGACAACTTACAGAGCAATATTTTATGCGTTGGCTGGAGTTGTACCATTTAAGACGTGGCAGAGATTTTCTTTCAGATCGTGAAAATTGATTTGATGGCTTTCGGACATTGTTTGATTAAGAACATGAATGCAAAATTGCTTTTTGTTTGTTTGTTTTTTGTTTTGTTATTGTTGTTTTTTTTTTTTTTTGGTTTTATTTTTTTTGTAGCTTAGCACACTGAGTTATTTCTCTAAATGATGTTTCCAGATAGCAAGTGAGGCTGTGCACCGGGTTCACCCCTCCTTTGTTAGCACCAGGCTAATTAGAGGCATTTCTGAGTGACTGCAGTTGCTGGTGCTTGTCTCTGTTGTTGGTGTTTTCCCTATCTGCCTTTTGCCTCTGTGTAGCAGGTCTGGATGCGTTTGAGGCAGGAAGATGGCAGCCTAGTGTACCTCAAGAGGGTGTTAGTCACAGCCTCTGGTCATAATGGGGTGTGATGCTACAACTGTTTTCTCCTAGCAGCTGACTTGGTAGTGATTCATGGTTTTCACAGCCATGTGAAGAGGGACAAAAAGCATGCAGGCAGGGGGACTTTGGCCTCCATCTAGTAACTGGAAGCATCTAGACTAGATGGGGTATGGGGGGATGGGTAATTTTAGTTAGGTAAACTCACACCTTAAGTCTTACTAAAAATATTTTCTTGAAATTTCATTCAGCACTTTTTACTCTGTGCAGCTCGACATACTTGTAGGTCGTGCAGATAAAAAATATCTAGTGTGTCAACGGGTGTGGAAATAAAGCCAAAAAGCTGAGACTTGCTATCAATGAAGGAGGCAGCAGTGCATGTGACGTTTGAAGTTATGAGTTGGTTGAGATCACCCAGCTAGAGCGTACTCGTCATCATATTTCTTTCAGATATGATCCCACTTTGGGGTACGTGTACCTGTTTTTCATGGGATGGCATTACCTCATACTATATTAAGAGAAAAATGTGTTCTGTTTGACCATTTATGGATGAACTGAAAAAACATACTCAAGTCTTACTGGTGTTTTATTTCCCATGAAATATCTAGTCATGTTTTCCTATATTCATTTTTTTCCTACATTCATTTTAAGATGGAATTGAAAGGTGGACATTGAAGTGTGTAGTATTTGCTTGCTTTTGTCACATTAAAAAATAAGAACACTTACAACCTTTCAGTTGCTATCTGGGATCTCTCTAAAGCCTTGTCCTATTTACTGCTGTAACGTCAGTGCATTTGGTGTTGAACGTAATTTTTAATTAAAAAAAAAATCATGCCAAAGGATTTTTGTCTCACTGTGCGATATAATGGATCATATTGAATCATGGTAAATACAATAATATGCTGCTAAATATTCTAACTGTAGAATCTGCCTCCAATTCTCTTACTATATAATCCCTTAATATTTACTTATATTCAGTGTTCCTGTCCAGCATATATTATAGATTTACCTTGTGGGGCAGATATGTGATCAAGTGATTAAATTATAGCACAAGCCCCTTGGTATTTTATGATATGGGTGGGCTCCTATGGATTGGTGTGCAATTACATGTGGGTGAACTGAATGAGATGGGCTATAGTCATGGGATGTAACTCTTTGAAGTAAAGGCAGACTCTAGCAATTTTCTAGGCTCTGTTTTAATTTGAGACTTTTCTTTTTAATTGCTTGCCCTCAATGTTGGAAAGATGTTAAAGAATTAAGGAGAAATTGCATAAGGAATATATTGATAAAATTTATATTCTCTTAAAATCTGGAGATTTTTAGGAGAATTTAAGTAGGGTTTGGAAACCACACTCTCTATAACTCTGAGCAAGTTAGGTAACATCTCAGAGTTCATTTTCTTGTTTGTTAAATGGAGATAATAATATTATTTCTTAATGTCCTTGTGAGGAATGGTGATTACATATGTAAAGTATCAGGAAAGAGGATTGTTCTAGGGGACAGTTACTTCTGTCTCAGATTTGCTTCAAGAGTGTCTGGCATTTGTAGTGATGAGAGAAGAGATTTAACTTCTATGATAGCCATTAGCTTTAGCCTAAACTGAGATTCTCCTGCTTTAGACAACTGCTAGAGGGCATTTCTGCTGATGGTTTCACTATGAACTACCCCACTGTACAGTAGCCAAGTGAAAATAAATCTCAGAGATTTTCTTAGTCATTTCAATTCTGAAACGAAACAGCTTAGATGTATAATTGAACATTTCTTCATTCTTCCAAGCACTTTAAATTTGGATTCATGTCTTTCTGGATTAGGTGGCAGCCAATTGCAAGGACCTGTCTTACCTTCTGTTTACATTAGTCATTTGGTTGATGATGGTTCTCAAAGCTAAAGTTGTTACGAAGTTGATATTAAAGATTAGATACAATTCTTAAAGGTAACTTTCCTCTTGTAACTGAATGGTCATTGCATAAATTCACCCATAAGTACTTAAAGATGGAGAATGGTAACCTAACTTAATGGTAGAGAGCCTGGATTTTGGAACCAGGCATCTTAGGTCAATTCTGGAATTTACTGCTCATCAGATGTAAGCTGTTAGCCAATAGTTACTTAAACTTTCTGTGCTTTTGCCATTTTTTTTTTTTTTTTAAATAACGTTGGATAGATAAGATTAAACTCTGTGGACACATTAAAGGAGTACCTATAACATGGAGAGCATTAGGAGAAGGAAAGGGAAAGTGAAGGGGGGGAGGGATCAGAGGGGTGGATGAACCATGAGAGACTGTGGACTCTGAGAAACAAATTGAGGGTTTTGGAGTGAAGAGGGATGGGAAGTTGGGTGAGCCTCATGGTGGGTATTAAAGAGGGCACGTATTGCATGGAACACTGGGTGTGGTGCATAAACAATGAATCTTGGAACACTGGGGGGAAAAATAAATAAATAAAGGAGTGCCTAGGATATAGGTGCTGTTAGTTAGCACTGAAAGGTAAGCAAGTTATCCACAGACTATCAGATGATCAGAGAACCATAATGGCCTCACATCGCTGTTCACTGGGCTACTGTCCCAACCACTGGACCACTTGTTTTGCATTTTTAAAGGATAGTAAATCTCTGGTATATCTACAGTCATAGCTGAGAAATAATCTCCTGTTGATTAGCTAGTCAAATTACTTGAATCACCTCTCCACATCCCATTCAGTACATAATTAGTGTTTATTTCCATTTTGCTGTTCATTATGCAAATTCACTGCAAAACCATCACAACTGGGGAGTGTGTGGCTCATGATTTTTTATTGGCGGTCATTGAGATGAAAGATGGGCAGGTAGTGGGAAGCTTCTGCCTAGCTTAATTTGGTGACACTATTCTGTATTTTGGCCAAAGTATCAGTACCATCACATTAGTTTTACTATTGCTGTTAATTAGATGTGGGTGTCAGAAAAGTGTTTCTAGTTGTGGAGTTGATTAGATGATGAAGAGGTTCCCCACAGTTTGATTTCTTAACGCCAGATAGGACAAGGGTTTGGAGTCAACATATCCCAGGGGGGAGGGGTGGGAATTAGGTGACAAAGTAAATGTTTTCCATTTCCTGTTATATTATTTGATAATGAAATGTGCTGATCTGCTGCTGCTGGAGGCAGCCTGTGTTCTCTCTGCAAATGAATGAGCTGTTCAGGTACGTCATCACAGCCCTTGTCCAAAAGGGAAAGCACTGTCAGCAGCTACAGCCTGCTCAAAGGAATTAGCAGAAGAATTAACCGTCTGTGTTGGGTAATAATGCTGGGACAGTGTTTTGTTTTCATCCCAAGCATACCAACAACTTTGCACACTTGGCTATTTGAAAGATGGAGTAGAGTGTTAGATGATATAAAGTGACATTGCTACATATTTAGTTACATATTTTCTCCCAGAAAAGAAAATCTACATATGTCTGTCTATATATATATATGTATGCATGTATGTATGCATGTATCTATCCATCCATCCATCCATCCATCCATCCATCAGAGCAAAACATACCTCATTGGTTTTCCTGCATTCATCACATAGTGGTCAAAGTCATGGCATTGCAATAAAATATATCAGGCTCTGAGTCCAGATTTTGTTGCTAGTTTGTTGCTAACTTAGGGCAAGACACTTAACCACTTGAAGCTTTAATGTCCTTTGGGGGTAGAGGGTGGGTAATATTGGGAGTCCCATGGCATTGTTAAGGAAGAATTGTAATTGTGTCTGTAAAATGCCTAGCATACAGAAATGGTCTTACACACGTTGGTTTGCCCTCATTTCTCTGACATGAGGTGGACCATATTGAATCAATTCAATTTGACAAATATTGATTATGTCCCCGGAACTGTGCTTGATGCTGGGGAAACAGTGCCGGACAAGACAGATATAACCCCAGTCCCGGGAGGCCAACAAATTATGATGAACACATAAGGACAAAAGGAAAACATGGCTGGGTGAGCATAGAGCAAGTGGGCTTGGGGTCTAGTGTTTAGGAATAACCTCCTTGAAGTATTTCCAATTTGGGAAGGGAGATGGAGTTAGGCAATTAGCCAGGAGAAAAAGGAGCAGGGCTCAAGAAAAAAACATTTCTAGCAGAAGTCACAAACTAAAGACATCTTTGAGTAAGTGAATTTCTCAAAGATAAAAGGCTGGTATTTATTTTACAGAGGCATTCCCACCCACCAATAACAATTTCATGTGCTTTGTGCTGGGCCTTAAAACATGAAGTTTGAAGATATGATTGTAAGAGGTTCTGTGACCAGGGAATCTATGTTGCATTCGCCAGGAACATTGGCATGATAAATAAACTAGGTATTTTCACCATATTGGCACATACTGTAGAACAGCAATGCATCTCATCTAGGAGTTAGGGAAATAGGGCTACATACATGTAGCTTCACTATTTGACAGCCAAGTGGATTTCTTAGATGCTTTCTATGTGCCAGTCTCCGTGCTGAACACCCTTATATGCAACACCTCGTTTCACGTCATGTGATAAGCACTTTGTTGTTGTTGTTGTTTGTTTTGTTTTGTTTTGTTTGTTTGCTTATTTTGGATATTAAAAGAAATGGAGACTTCAAGTCCATATATTATTTGCCCAAAGTGACAAAGCTAGAACTGTATACAAAATAAAAGAGAGTTTGCAACCTTCATTTTTAACTATGGAGCTATTCCAAACTACTGGACAGGCAGTCTCCTACAGATCTGCACAGAGCTAAGCTGGGCGAAGCATCACAGGGAGAAAGGGTGTGCTGTTTAGTTTTCATAGAAATTCCAAGGAACAGCGACAGATGGGAAAGAGCCAGGGCAGTGGAGCAGGGAATTCAGGAGCGGCGTGACATGGTACTGGTTGTTGAAACTCTCTGAGCCTCAGGTTCTTTTGAAATGGCAATATTAATAATTTTTACCCTCATCTGTAGGTTATGAGCATGAAATAAGACACTGTAATATGCTAAGGGCATTACTTGACAGAAAGGAAGTGTCATTTCCTGTATCTGTCCAACTATTTGAGTTTTCAGAGAGAGAAAACTGGGAGATGCTTTATAGAGCAACATGCTTGAATCTCTACTAAAATTATGGGGATCGTTGAGGAGGTCTGGTAAAGCATATCTGTCCTCTCTGCCTAGGTTCCAAACTGAGAAATAAATTAAAAAAAATAAAATAAAAATGAGGGAAATGTTAATGCATTTGGAAGAATAAAATCATGCCTTTACTGGTGGTAAAGACCAGATTGGGGAACATAGCTTTGTCTGGGAGCCAAATGAGCATATGAACAAAACCCCATGTTGGAGAGACTTACTGTCCAAAGACATTGCAGGATGGGTAAAATGCACAGCAGAGAAGAGCAGAGGAGCACCTGGTCCCTGAGGACAGTTTGCTCTCAAAGGGTAAATGCTAAACGTTTCCTTCTTCCCCAGTTTAACAATCATATCACTCTATTTCACAAGATACTGAGTGGTTAAAGGAGGTCAAGAGAATCCATGAATATTGCCTGACTTTCTATCCTGTAGCATCAGGAGTGGGGATAAAGCATTCCCCTCACTGTAAATCACAATGAGATATATTTTGTTCCTGATGAATGTCTCAGTGCTGAGACCGCCCATTCCTGAGACCCGTGAAGCCTCCAGAGTGGAGACCAGAACCACCGGTGTAACTCTCCTTCCTGACAGGTTGGGGGTCTGGTGCGGAAGCATGACTTTGAGACTGCAAGTTCTTTGTCTGGCCTCTTGTCCTGTGTGCTGACCCCCTAATGAGGGACACACACACCAGCTCCCAGGAAAGACCCTTGCCTCAAGCTCTGTTACCCTGAGCACCTTCATTGTGTGCCCCTTTGTCCCAGGCTGGCTGACCATCTGTGTGTTAGGTTCTCTGCCCTGTGGCTTCTCATCACCCTGAGCTGCTGACCTCTGACCTCAGATCCAAGTTCAGACAGGTGCTAGTTCAGTGACCAAGTTCTTCAGATGGCAGCCAAAGTCACCAGCGTTCTGCACTGGAAGTTCCCCTTCCTTCCCCTTCTTTGTGGGCATCTTTCAGACTAAAGGGTGGACTGTGGGTCACTGGACTGCCCCACACTGACCCCTTCTCACTTAAAGCTCAGGGACATCTTGCAGTCCTGACATGCAGGCTGCTGCAATTCCACTGAAGGGCCTCCAGGGCCACCTGCGAGGACAGGCACCAGGCTGGGAGACAAAGGCCCCGCCCATGGGGTGGGTGAGTAGTCACCAGTGGCTGCGGAGGTGAGTGGTCATGTCCCACACAAGAGGTCTCCAATACACACAATGCCTAGGACCGATGGTGACATGAAGGCCAGTGGAAGAGGGTACAGTAAGGAAGGATCTGCGCCGCCTGACGTCCTTACAGGGTGACAGGGTGAGGACGTGGAGTTTGTGGCTCATTAGTTCTCTGAAGCTCAGGCAGCCCTGTTGGGTTGAAAAAGTGAACATCGTGGCTCGAACGATCATTTGGCTCTCTGACAGCGGAGAGACACCTGTTATTGTATCTTACGTACAAGTAAGGTGTACTCTAGTAGATGTGACGCAAATCGGGAGCTTTGACCACAGCCAGCAGTGCAATGAAAAACCAGTGTTTGACCCAGCATTTCAGCAGGGTAAACTTTCACAGCCAAAATTTTTCAGAGGTGACACTAAGTGTTCATGGCATGATTTTAATTAGAAGGAATCTTATACCTGTAGGGTTCACTGAGATGCCTGTAGGAGTCTTGTGAAGTCTGACGAGGTACTAAATACCACTGTACCCTCAAGAGAAGATAAGGGTCCCTTCAGATCCAGTATCCGGATTTAACAGTATGTGCTTTAAGATGAATATTGTAATATGTCTCAGCTTCTACTAATAACCTGTTCTACAGGATGTCACAGTACTTCAGAAAACAAAAATAAGCAGGAGACACTCTCATCAAATCAGCTTGGCAAATTTCTTTAATAAGATTTCTCAATCTTGGGGCACCTGGGTGGCTCAGTGGGTTAAGCCACTGCCTTCAGCTCAGGTCATGATCCCAGGATCCTGGGATCGAGCCCCGTATCGGGCTCTCTGCTCCCCAGGGAGCCTGCCTCCACCTCTCTCTCTGCCTGCCTCTCTGCCTACTTGTGATCTCTGTCTGTCAAATAAATAAATAAAATATTTAAAAAAAAAAGATTTCTCAATCTTTTACCATGTTAATGTTCACTGTAAGTATGCAAGCAGGGTATATGGGGGCATTTCTGTATTGTATTTATTGGTGATAGAACGCCATTTTAAAGACTCTCACCCCACAAAACACTGGTTTACATGGAATAAGAACTCTCCTGATGATAGTTGTCGCAGGCATTTATTTTTCTTGAATTTTTACTATATAAATGATGAAATGCAGCTACATTATTGCTCTACAAGACGGAAGCTCCATTTAGATGACCTGTAGCACATGGAAACAATATGCTGAAAACCTAAATCATTATTTCTTCCCACTCCTTTAAAGCCAATATGGCATGCTTTTATTCCCCCCATTTCAATTGATGGAAGCTGTTTTGCAAGGACGATACCTGAGAGCCCCCTTCATCTCAACTCTGCCCCATCCCACCCCAGGCCGTGTGGTTGGTTGCCATGTTGTGTTGATTCTTTTTTTTTTTTTTTTAAGATTATTTATTTATTTGAGAGAAAGAAAAAGTACAAAAGCAGGGGATAGGAACAGAGGGAGAAGCAGACTCTCTGTTGAGCAGAGAGCCCCATGTGGGGCTGAATCCCAGGACCTTGAGATCATGACCTGAGCAGAAGGCAGATGCTCAACTGACTGAGCCACCCAGGCACCCCAGTTGTATTGATTCTACCTCAAAATGGAAACTGAGCTTTTCTTTGCAAATGCAATGCTCCTTTCTTTGGTTCAGGCCCTTAATATCTCTTTTCACTACTAGGATTTCCTTCTCTGTGTTCCCATAGCAATTTGTACAAACTTTTTATGCACTTCAAAATTGTATGATAGTCATTGGAGTATCTGTTTCCTCTGCTAGACAATGAAAGCTGAGAGGGAAAAGGCTATGCATCATTATTTTTTATTTATTACTGTTGAGCCACTGGCACTATACTCAATAATGTTATTTAAATAGATGAATAAAGACACACATGCCATTTATATCTTTTTAAGCCTTTTAAGACTAATTGGAGATAAACAAGTGAATCCCTGTTTGAACATGTGGCCATTATTCCTCAGATTGGCAACTCATATTCAGAACAGAATTTTCTGGTTCAAATTGCTAAAAATTTTGAATACATTTGAAAAAAAAAACCTATATTGAGAAAATGTATACAAAAATCTTTGCTTCAACATATTCTGTATTTTAGATTTGTATTTTGATGAGTGCTATTTAAAAAATATCACAACAGAAATACATACAGTGAAATTTGGAATTTGAAAATTTTAGTCATGTATCGATGAAGAGAAAATTCCCTTAAATATATAGACACAATATGATTCTATGTATATAAAACAAGTGTGTGCATATGAAAACACACACACACACACACACACACACACACACACAAATGGAAGCAAAAAGACTAGAAAAGTTGGGACGCCTGGGTGGCATCCTGGGATCGAGTCCCACATCAGGCTCCTTGCTTGGCAGGGAGCCTGCTGTTCTCTCTGCCTCTGCCTACCACTCTGTCTGCCTGTGCTTGCTCTCTCTTTCTAACAAAAACAAACAAACAAACAAACAAAAATCTTTAAAAAAAAAAAAAAAGACTAGAAAAGTGTCCTATAAAAAGTGGTTACATCCAGGGAAGGAGGGCGATGAAAAGGGTAAGGGCGGTAGTGAAGAGGGACGTCAGAGTCTGTTTTCCATCTCTCTCTATTTTCCTCTGATCCTCAGCACCCTGGAAAGCAGTTTTTTTCCTTCTTCAACTCCTTGATTTCCTTACCAGCCTTGTCCATTCTGTCATCCAGCCCTGCGATCTGAACTTTTAATTGCTGTAATCTTGTTTCTAATTCCAAATTCCCTGTGCCACCCTTATTTGCTTTAAAAAAAAAAATTCCACAGAAGCTAGTTTTTGTCTTATGGATATGATCAGCCTCTTAATTATTAGAAAATGCAGTTTTAGCCTTTGAAAAACCTTCCATTTGCTGTATTAACTCTGTGGTCTTGCATATCGTATTTGTTGCTGTGCATTGAGTTTGATCATTTTCCTGGTGGTGTTTTTCAAGGGTTCCATAATTTGGGATTGCTTACTCCTCCTCAGATTGGAAAAGAACTGGTCTCTGATGCTGATGTACTTTTTTGCCTCTGAGAGTGTGTGATGGCCTGAAGGTGGGGTGGGAATGGTACCTTTTATTCTGCATGTGGAAGTAGCTTTCCATTCATGGTTCCTTCCCTGGCCACACTCACTGCTTTATTCTGGGGCAAGGATGTCCCTTGTTCCTTCGTTGTGTACCTTTTAGAAATCCCTTAACATTCTTACAAATCTTCTGGCTTTTTAAACGATGGGGCATAGCATGGTAGCTGGGACCGTGCTGACTCTGGAATGAGGCTGGCAGGGACCGAATCCTGGATTTGCTGCTCACTCATTGTGTCACCTGGAACAATTTCCTGATTTTCGTTTTGGTGTCTCAGCTTTTGTAACTGTAAAATTGGGCGGGGGTGGGGGTGGTAGTATCCTTTCCATAGGCTTGTGGTGGGAATAAATATGTTAACTCATGTAACTAGGACCTGACACATAGCAACCACTCATCCAATCGTCTTAGAGAAATTACTTTTCTCTCATTTGAAGAGATTTTAGAATTGGGCCTCGTTTCCTGGGCTCAGTTTACCCACCTGAGGCAATTCTCTTTTAATCTAATGTTTGAAATCTCATGTGCTACATGTACAACAGAACATGCATGTTTAAAAATCCATATCAGGGTGCGTGGGTGGCTCAGTTGTTAAGTGTCTGCCTTTGGCTCAGGTCGTGATCCCAGGGTCCTGGGATCAAGCCCTGCATGTGGCTCCCTGCTCAGCGGAAAGGCTGCTTCTCCCTCTTCCTCTGCTTGCCACTCCCCCTGCTTGTGCTCCCTTTCTCTCTGTCAAATAAATATAATCTTTAAAAAAATAAATAAGAAAAACATATCAAAGTCCAGTTAAGAAGTGAACAAAGCAGTGTGCTTGTTTTCCCTTGTGTTGAGATGATGATTTTCCCTGCCCCATGATTATAGATGTCATAAAGAGAAAGTTTTGCAAGATGTATATATAGGCTTTTGATGTAAGATTTAGGAGCCCAGATACATTTTTTATTCCTTCTGCCAATAGTAGGCTCAGGAGAGCATATCCTGCTTAGGAAAAAATAAATAAATAAACAAATAAATAAATAAATAACAGGTGCAGATACTAATGTATAAATATTTGTGTTTAATGAATTTGATGTGGCTCTTCTTTGCTATATCCGCACAGCCTTTGTGACCTGCCCTCCTTTATTTTCCTAATGTCCTTTTCTTCTGCAATTCTCCCTCCTTCTTCAGTTCAGACTAGCCTCCAAGCTGGTCCTTGAACTTGTTGGGAATCCTTCCTTTATAAGGGCTTTGCCTCTACTCTTCCCTGGTCTGGATTCTGTACCCTAGATGTGCCTGGCTAATTACCTCGCTTCTCCCAAACTTCAACTCAAATCCTCCCCCCTCAGTAAAACACAACTTGATTACCCCATTTAATACTACAGCTGTGACCCTGACAGTTTTCTTTTTCTTACAGTAGTTTTGCTTTTCTTAAAAAACAAAAAACAAAAAAACAAAAAAACAAAAAACAAACAAAAAAAAACTATCTCTTTTACAGCACGTAGACAATTTACTTGTTCGCTGCGTTCAATGCAATATAAGCTCCATGAAGGCAGGATATTTGCTTTTTTGTTGATGTTCTCCTAGTGTCTAAAACAGTGCTTGGCCCACAGCAAGTGTTCACAAAATGATTTGCAAATGACTGAATAAACATGTAGAATAATTAGCAACTCACTAGGGCCAGGTATGATTTAAAAAAAAAAAAAAACCTGTTTGTAGAAAAGGACAATCAAAATGTTGACAATGGTGCCAACCCTACCACCACATTGTGAGCTATTAAAGGGAACAAACCTTCTTTGTTCACTTCTAATAAGTAAAATATTTATTCAATGCCCAGGCATATTGGCAAGAAAATTAGTGGCACATTATAATTAAGGGAATAGTACTTGCCATTGGTGGTCAGTTTCAAGGGATCATGTGGGGTAATCATGCCCTCTCTGAATTTAAAAAATCTCAGGAGATCTTCCATCATGAAATTTCAGTGATGCTGGGGCAGACACGCATGTGCTCTGTTCTTTCTATTGCTGTGATCTTTTCTAACAAGTCTGTTTATTTTTGCTTTGCGTAGATGGATCCGTGGGTTTTACAAAGAGTCGATTCAGATCATTAAATCCTACACAAGGCTGAATAACAAAACAGAAAAATCTGTCCACAAAATGCTAAAATCCTTCCTCTGACTCAGAATCTTGCTTTTCTCAGTCTTTGAGTCATCACGTGGAAGATGCCTTTATTTGTTTAATTCCAGATTTATGGTGCCTTTATCCTGAAAAGGATGCGTGCAAGGAGGAAGCATTTATTGGGTGAGAAAGACCAGGTTTTAATTTGGAAAGCCATAAAAAGCTTAAATGGTTTTCTCAACTTAGGATGAAAAAGAGAAAAAGAGAGAGAGAGAGCAATGAGCGATAATAGGTATTCTGGTATTCTGTCTTAGAAGATTTTGTGAGTTTTTGCAAAGCCAAAAAATAGCCATAAGCAATGCTTAATACTAGAACCGAAAGAATAGGGCGAGGGGAGGGAGCAGGTGTCCATGGTCCGCTTTCGCTAGATGAGGAACGAGTGTGCCTCATGTTGTACTCCTCTAGAAGCTCTGAACTGATAAGAACCCATCATTTGAGGAGGAAGACCAAGGAGCTGCTTTTAGGAATGCTATGGAATAAGGGAAGGACTTAAGCATCTCTGATATATTTAGGTCAAGCAACCCCATATATCTTTATCAGCCTTTCTGAATGTCACCCCGTGTGAACAGAGTTAAAAAGAGTATGCTTACTGTGACTGAAGTTTCAAGATAATGCCATCCCAATAAATATATAATCTGTGCAAATAGGTTCTTTATGAGGGAAGAGGAAGTGGAGTTCCCTAACCCTGTCTCTAATAAGTTTGTGACTCCTAGTTCATGGTGAGTAGAAATTCTGGGACTATGACTTGCCTGAATGACACTGAAAGGTACATTCTACAAAGATGCTGGGAGAAATCATGCAAAGATTCTCCCCCAAGAAGTGGTTGGCAGTGGTGTAGGAGTTAGGTCTCTAGGGCTTGCAGGAGATAAAATTTATCTGCACCAGAGCCACTATATTAGAATTGGTTATTACACTTTTTTTTTTTTTTAAAGATTTTATTTATTTATTTGACAGAGAGAGATCACAAGTAGACAGAGAGGCAGGCAGAGAGAGAGAGAGAGGGAAGCAGGCTCCCTGCTGAGCAGAGAGCCCGATGCGGGACTCGATCCCAGGACCCTGAGATCATGACCTGAGCCGAAGGCAGCGGCTTAACCCACTGAGCCACCCAGGCACCCGGTTATTACACTTTTAATACAAAGTCTAACAGAATCAAATAAAATGATGGTTGCCGCCTTTTCGTACCCTACTTCATTATTCTCTTCCCAGAGTAGGGAACCACACTTCTCGCTCATTTTGACTCCTGGCTGAGGTACTCATAGGCTAGCCATTAAGTGTGTAACCATGCCATTCTACCAATCACGCCTTCTAATAGAAAATTTTAGAAAATTCTTCAGGTACAATCCTTTATATTCTGTTTTTTTTTGTTTTTTTTTGTTTTTTTTTTTTTTTTTTTCCGGACCTTTGGAATGCCCCTTACATGGGGAAAGTAGTCCCAATAAGACTGAAAGCATATCGTGCCATTTGTACGACTGCATACATCTTTTTTTTTTAATGTTTTAAATTTAAAATTTTTTTTCAAAGATTTTATGTATTTATTTGACAGACAGAGATCACAAGTAGACTGAGAGGCAGGCAGAGAGAGGAAGGGAATCAGGCTCCCTGCTGAGCAGAGAGCCAGATGCAGGGCTCAATCCCAGGACCCTGGGATCATGACCTGAGCCAAAGGCAGAGGCTTTAACCCACTGAGCCACCCAGGCTCCCATGACTGCATACATCTTAAGATGATAATGGCTTATTTCCTTTTTGTCAATAACGTCAGTTCTCTGGTGCATAGTTCTGAATGTCTGAGTGTTTACTAGAATGTTATTAATATTGCTTCTTCCAGAAAAATGAAAGTATTCATTCAAAAATATTCATTTTTAATTTGCCTTTTATTATTTTGAAGAGGTATTATTGAAACATTATAATTCAATTTAATTTTAATTCACCAGGTATTTTTCTGAGCACATGGTTTCAACTAGACACTGTATGATGTCCTCGGGAAAGAGAAATTAATGAAAAATTGGTCTTCTCAAAAATGATAGATATAAAAACAAATTTAATATATTTATAGTCATAAGGACCATAATGAAATTAAGTACAAAGCCAACGGTTGTACAGAGGGAGATGTAAAAATTATACCTGGTAAAGGAAGATGGACTAGGAAAGCTTTACTGAAAAGTTTGTTTCCTCTTCCATCCCCAACATCCAGAACAGTGTCTAATATACAATAAGTGCTATAGAATTGTGAGTCAGTTTTTTTTTAAGGTTTTATTTATTTGACATAGAGAGAGTACAAGTAGGCAGAGCAGCAGGCAGAGGGAAAAGGAGAAACAGGCTCTCCACTGTGCAGGGAGCCCAATGTGGGGCTCGATCCCAGGACCCTGAGATCATGACCTGAGCCGAAGGCAGCTGCTTAACCACCTGAGCCACCCATGTGCCCCATGAGTCAGTTTTGAAGTCAAGGTAAAAGTTAGCTTTCTGGGAGTACTAGTTTCCTGTGGCTGCTCTAAGTGTAAGCCACTTAGTGGCTTACAATAGTAGAAATTTATTCTTGTAGTTCTGGAAGCCTGAATTCTAAAATCAGTTTGAACTAAAAATAGTGTGTTAATAGGGCTGCACTATGTCCACAGGCTTCAGGGGACAACCTGTTCTTTGCCTCTTCCCTCTTCTGGTGGCTGCTGGCATTTCTCAATTTGTAATCAGATTATCCTAAACTCTACTCCCATAATCACATTCCTTCCTCCTCTTCTATGTGGTGTCAAATCTTCCTCTATCCGTCTCTCATAAGGACACCTGTGGTGGCATTTAGGGCCAATGTGGTTAATCTAGGATGATCTCATCTCAAGATTCTTAAGCACATCTGCAAGGACTCTTTTCTCCAAATGAAGTAACATCTGTAAATTTCAGGGATTAGGATCTGATATCTTTGGGGCCACCATTCAGCCCAGTACAGTGGAAAAAGGAGACCTTGAATACAGGCGTAAGGGATATCATGGTGTGAGGCAAGGTGTTAGTAAAAGAAGAGAAATACGATGCCACAAGATACCACTTCCAGTAAATTAATTTGGTCGTGATGGTGAGTAGTTAAACATAATGCTTTTCCTAGCTTCGGACAATCCTGTATTACTTGCTTCCTAGAAATTCATTCTCTATTTATGCCAAACCCTATATAGATTCAACATTGTACTTAATATTGGACATTACTCATAGTTTCTCCTTCAGTTAAGTGGTGAAACCTCCCTGCTCTCTGCTTCAAGCTTTTAATCTTTCATTCATAAATTTATTCCGTACACATTTATTGAGTCAACAGTGTGAGCCGTGTACTATGGTCTAGGAAGGCAAAGGTGGGGAAAAAAAAATACCCAAGGAGTATCTAGCTCAGATGAGAGATGTCTGCAGGAATGTGCGATGTGCTCTGGTAGCTCCCAGTTTGGTGTAATTTAATAGTGCTGTTGGGGAGATGACAGTTTCATCAGATTCTTTAAGGGTACTGGAGGTTATAAGATAGCCTGGAGTGGGGAGAGAGTCCCAGGCAGTTGAAGCAGCATGAGAAAGGGGCACAGTTACTAAGAATTATAGATTTGCAGAGCTACAAGTAGCTTGATTCACCTAGAGCATAAAATGGAACTGGTGGTGAAAGATTAAGGTGGAGAGGCAGGTATGAGCAGACATGGAAAACCTTATTCTTCAAAGACAGAAATGAATCTTGACTATGAAAATGTAAGACATCCCTAACCTTATGACCTTAGTTTCCTGGTGGACTAATGGTGTTGGTTTATTGCTATCAGAATTGCCCCCCTGCCCCTTTCTGGAAGGGAGACCAACAACCTCCAGATGAAGTAAGCTTTTAGAGACCGCCCATTCATAGAGTTATCCTTTGACTTTGGTCACTTCTCTCTAATTTAGTGCAGAATTACCCATTTTTGAGTCCTGATGGCTCTCTGGACATCCATTAGTTTGGTATTAGAATGTGAAGTCATGGAAATTTCTTGAAATAGTCTCCCTCATATTTGAACATATTTAGTGGCACAAATGGGTGCATTTGAGAGGTGAATTACCATGTGTACATTTGTAGATGACTTTTATGGCATTTTTTCCTAAGCTAACTAGACCTGGGTTCATAAAATTATACTTTCTCCTGTGGTGGCTGAAGATATTACTAATGCCTCCCACTGATCCAGGAGTTAAATTTCTTTCATTGCTCTGTGGGCCATCAGGCATCAAGGACTTGAAAGAAAACAGGGATTGAAATTTGGATTTTATATGCTGGAAAGAGTGAGCACAGTACAGCAAACTGCTATGGGCTGTGATTTGATCTAAGCCTGGGCTTAAATCTGCGTTCTCACATATTGCTACCTTTGTGACTTTGGAAAAGTCATCTTATCTCTCTGAGTATCTGTTCCTTATCTGTAAATGAGGATAACAATGCAGTTGTTACTGTCAACAACTATTCACAGAGCTGTGGGCAGTAAACAGGGAATCCACAAGGGCTAGTGACCTCAACCTTCTTTTTTACGATCTGCGGACCTGGAGAGGGTGAGTTATGTAATTGTAACCCAAACCTGAAGTTGCCAAGAACTATGTGAAGAGAACTAAACTAACTGTCCCTGGACTCAGCCAGCTGTGACCCCTCCAGGAAGGAAGCCAGGAATATACATACATACCCAGACCTTTTCCTCCTTCCTCCCCCTGATGCTAGCTTTCCCCACTGGTTGAGCTCCACTGAAAGCCAGAGGACACGGGGACTCAGTCCGCACAAATTCACAGATAAGGGTAGATAAGGATGAGTAGTGGATATGTCTGGGCAGATGGAAGCTGTTCCCCACATAGTACTAACTAATTTCTGGGAATCTATGAGAAATAATGGGATAACACATGCAAAGTATTTTGCACTGGCCTTTATAGGTTAGTCATTATTTAAAAAAAATGAAAACACACTTCCTTTTCTTGCTAAATTTTTCATTCAAAAGGCTGGGCTGTTAGTAAAATACCATCTTTTTAAAGATTTGTATTTATCTGTTTCCATAATTACCTGTTGGAGATACTGCTCGGAGCCCCCAGGTATGACCGTCTTGTGGCAACTGTGTGCAATGGTTGTTTATAGAACATGGGGTGTGGAACCGGAGAAACCTGGATTTGAATTTGCAGTTTCATCACTTCATGCTGATGAGACCTTTCCAAATTGATTAACTTCCTTCAGCCACGGTGTTCAGTAGTCAGGGAAGGAGGCAGATCAGCCCTCCTCGTGAGTGTGCGGCGAGATCGCGTGAGTGCATGCCTGCGCCGCTCCATGCAAACTCTGGCCTCTGGTGTGCTCTCTGAATTGTCCATTTCCTTCCTCATGAGGCTGCCTTGTCCTGCCTACTTGATCATGACACAGAGTGTTCGGCAAGAAGATATTTCTTTTATGCCTTCAATGCGGCACATTCCACCTAAAAAAGTGAAACGTCCTCTGGGCTTTATCTACTTTTTATATAATCAATAGTAATAAAGATTCTGCCATCAGAAAGTAGCTGATGATTTTGCTGTGAAGAGCTACACTGAGGAGACGGGAGTGCAGCAACTCTTTCTTGACAGGAGGAGTTAATGGATCGCAGAAACTGCTTGAATCACTAGACAGATCTCAGACACCCAAACTACAAAGAGATATTTTATTAGATGGTGTGTGTATGAAGCTTATTGGCAGCTGTGAAACTGATTAAGTTGTACTTGCTTTGTATGTCCATGTTGGGGGAAGAAGGAGGGGTTCTGGAAAGATCTCCACTAACATAGGACTGGTACTTGTATCTCAGTAGTTACAGTAAGGGAATACTTCTTTTCTTTTCTTTTTGTTTTTCTTTATGTGTATATATTCTTTCTCTCACCTTTATTAGCAGGAGGAAATGTAATAAAAATTATTTTATTCTAAATTATGCTTTTATAAGAAAAAAAAAATCAGAGGACATACTCCAGAAACAATAGGAGAGGTTTAGATTACAGTTGGAGAAAATTATCTCTAATTTTTGAAAAATAATTATTGAGTCCAATGTTCAAAATATGGGATAGCATCATTTTCTGATGAAGGTTTTTGTTTCGTTTTTATTTATGTTTCTTGAGAACCTACTATAAGCTGGTTACTAGAGCTAAATTTAAGTAGGCGTCTAGACTTGTCAACAAATATTTACATTATACTAGTGGTATTTCCAACTAAGTAGACATGCATGAAAAAGAACATCGTAATTAATTTTTCCTGACGGTATGGAAATGGAAAATGGCATTTTTGGGGAATCTTGAAGTTCAAATCTGATTCTGGTGGCAAGAGTAGGGGAAGAGCACAGTAGCCAAAGGAAAAGCAGCAAACAATGTGTTGATGGCAGCTGAGTGGAGGATGCACTTAAAATACGTATCGTCTGTAATGAAGTTTAGAACTCCTGACTTATAAGACCTATATAGACAAATGCATTTTTTCAAGGATCATTTAAATAAAGCCTTTTATGAAAAGGAGACAGGAAATTAACATCTGCTCTGTTGAAAAGATGTCACAGAGACACAGAAAAATTATATGATTTTGATAATAAATTCAGTTGACCTCATCTTAGCTGAATTAAGAACCTCTTGGTTGTCAGAGTGCTTTTCTAACTACACTCAGCTTCTCTTTCCTGATTTTTCTCTTCCCTTCTGATACTCCTTTATCCACAAAGCCTCCGAAGTTACATAGTGCTAATCCATCCAAGCAATTTCCACACCAGAATAAGGCCAACCTAGCAAAACTCTACTTTCTCTCTTCTCTGCCCATCCCACATGTCCCCAGAAAGAATCTTTCACCCCACAGATTCCCTGAATTAGAATCAATTTTACCTTTCCCAAGGCTGCATTGAAACATCAGACATCAGATAATGGAAGTTTTGTTCATCACTTCATCACTTGTCTGTGTATTCTTTGGCAATAGGCCCAGGACTTGAGTTAGCAATGTCAGGGAGGAATGGAGATCTAGCTCATGTGGATGGTGTACCTGCATGGGTAATAATTATCCATAGTTATCACGATCTGCTAGGCACTAGGCAACACATGTTGCATAGAAGACCTCATACAATCTTATAAGAACCCTATGAGAATGTCATTATTCCCATTTTTTAAATGAGGAAAAACTCAGCCCAGGTCACATACTAGTAAATGATGGGACTAGAATTCAAACAGCAACTCAAAGAGCTCTTTCACAGTGTGCTACACCTTTTGTTGGCCAGAAAGCTTGTCGAGCACTAAGTTCTCTTATTACTTCTTGGCTAGTTTGCAGATGGTGTATAGTTCAGAAGAAAATAAAGACCATCAAGATAATTTTTGTCTTTAACTTTGCATGCAATTTTCCAAAACAAGATTTCCTAGACAGTATTGGGTATTTTGACTATAAAGAGCTAAGTCCATACCTTATCTACAGCTCTGAATCAAGTTGGGTGTTTGATTCAGTTTGCAAGTCTTTAATAATGAATGATTTTAAGCATCTTTCATGGGTTTATTTGCCATCTGTATATCTTCCTTTGTGAAGTGTCGAATTCTTGGAACATCCACAAGTTTGTTATGTCTAGAGTTGTAATAGTCCCAAACCAGTAGGTTTGTAGGCTTCAACACTGAAAGATCTATGATAAACATCATGTCTTGGGCGTTTCAAGGTTTGATTTTTTTCTAATTCTCTCCCAGACCAGGGGCCTGCAGCAGCCAAACATGGAATAGACTGATATATCAAGCATTATATTGTTCTATAAATTTTATTTATTTATTTATTGTTTTTATTATTTATTTATTTATTATTTATTGTTTATTATTTATTTATTGTTCTATAAATTTTACCAGCCAAACACTGACCCTGATCCATTCAGCTAAATGGTCTTTGCTTTTTATTTAACCAAATGCATTCATGACCCTTCTGAAAGTATTTTTCTTAGTGAGAACCCCTGTGAGGGATCTGAATGCTAAGGAATTCATCATTACCACCTAACAAATGATAACATCATTTAAGAATTACAAAAAAAAAATATATATATATATAAATATATATATATTTATATATTTATTATATTATACTCCAGAAACAATAGATTATATATATATTATATATTATTAACATATATTAATATATTATTAATTATAATATATATAATATATAATATTAATATATTATTAATATATAATATATACATTATATATTATTATATTATATATAAATATATATTTATATATATTTATGTCATATATATTTATTTATATAAATATAAATATAAATATATATTTATATATATTTATGTCATATATATTTATTTATATAAATATATATGTCAATATATATATATATTATATATTATTTTATATATTTATTTATATATTTATTATATATATTTATATATATATTATATATATTTATATATATATATTTAAATCCTATATATATGTATATAGGATAAAAAAAAACATAATCAGAAGACTAGAAACACCAGAAATATAATAACACACTAATTTGTATCAATGCAAATTTATTCTCATTAGAACAATTGTGAGGTAGTTGTTTAAAAAGCTGAAATCGCTCACGATCTGTAAAACAGAATAGAGTGAGAGTTTGGAGGGACCACACAAACTTCAATTTGAGGAATCCATTTTCAGTCATAAACTCATACAGATTTTGGAGTCAGTGAATTTGTCTCACAGAAGTTCCCTTCCACAGATGAGAAGATTGTCCCCAGAGACCAGTTTGCTATGTGGCCTTGGAGTACCATACAATCGTTGTATGATTGCCATACAATGCCTAGATAGCTTTTTTTTGTTTGTTTGACTCCTCCCCCCTCCCAAAAGGGAGCACTCTTTCAAATGCAAATTGTAATGCAAATTACAATACATCACTGGGGGTGCGGGGGGTGGGGGTGGGGCGGGGGGGGGGGGCGGGGAGAAAGAAAAAAAAAAAAAAAGTCTGTTTACAAGACTGGTTTGTCCACTCTAGAAGGATGAATTTTTAAAGGTGGTAGATACATTCTAGGATTTAGTACATAGCTTGTTCCAGATCAGGTCCTGATTAAATATTGAAGTGAATGGGCTGAGGAAATACAATAATCCAATTTCTTAATCATATCCTTCCTTTGCTCCTGTAAACAATGCAAAGAATCAGACTGGTGGAATTACTGGGTTCATTGCTTTTCTCTTTAGCAGCAGACACCTTGTTAAGAAGGAATTCTAGATTCAGTCAAGGCAATGTTCACCGGTGTTTAGAGCGAAATGTTGCCGGCAGTGAGAAGGGAATGAGTCCGTGTCATCCACAAGCACTCTCCTCAATTAAGCACCTGACTGCAGGGTGGACCGATGGAGCTCTTAACCTTGAGAATTGATAAGGAAATATTATGATTGGTAGTTAAGTTAATACAGAGGAAAGTTAAATGACCCAGGCTAAGACTAACAATGAGCATTTTCTTCATTCATTCATTTAATGAATATTTAATACAAGGCCACTATTTGCTAGATGCTAGGGCTATATAAAAAATACAAAGTAAAGTATCTGTTCTTAAAAAAATATATATATACTCTTAAGCAGGATAGAATCACTGTTAATTACAACCTATAATTTCATAATGTTGATTTTTCCAGAGTCTTGTGATATACAGGGGAGGAAACTGCTTGTGAAGGATACAGATTTAAAGAAAACTCTCAAAAGATATGTTTTTGACTGTGGCCTTTGAGGGATGAGCAAATTTTTTTGCCAGTAAAAGGAAGAGAAGACTTCGTTCAGAATGAAATCTTCTGAAGTTTTTCAATCACTTAAATATTCTAAATTTTATGATTTTGAGTGAAACAAATGACAACAAAATGTTCAGTGGATGCCAGTTCTGCCAAGGACTGTGCTAGGTAAAGGGCTTGCAGTGATCGATCCAAGTACTATCCCTGTGTTTATGGTCAAATGTATAGTCCAGAAAGGAAGGCGTGATGGACAGGAAAAATTACCATAGAATAGGGTCAACACATTTGTGTGTGTTTGTAGAGTTCAGGACTAGGTATTTTAGGTTTTGTGAGCCATACAGTTTTTGGAGGGACCGTTTGACTCTGTCACTGTAGCATGAAAGTTGTAGCCAATATGTAATGAATGGATGTGACTGTTTTCCAATAAGATACCATTTATAAAAATGAAGAGCAGGGGAGATTTGGACCATAAACTGCAGTTTGCCAGTCCTTGAAATAGAGTATAATAATTTCATAACAGAGGCAAGAAGGAAGGAAATTCGATTACTAATTATGAGCATTAAAAAAAAAATACCCGGTAGATAAGAAGAACTGATCAGCTTTGTCAGCCTAAATAAAGATGTAACCTGAGGCAAGCACAAATGATTAGAAATTGAGTTTATTAGGAAATAGCAGAGGAATTACAGTTTGGGAAATGCATGCTGTATAGTAAGCTTCAGGCAAGTCCTTTGGGGATTTGGATAGACTATATTTATTGAAAAGGAGTGCAAAAGAAGTCCAGCCAGAGTCCAAGCAGTAAGCTCATTGTCTTGAGGAAGGGGAGAGATTCTTGGTAGATGTTCATTGGTCGGGAGATTAGCTTCTCTCTTCTATAATTCAGACATTTAACGGGAATCAGTGCCTTACTTCTTAGGGTCCGTTTTTCTGAGGCACTTGCAGGAGATTCTCCATTTCATTACCTGTGGTTCCATTTTAGATTGAAGTCCTTTCACAGCTTCACTAATAAAGAAAATCAAATGAAAACAACCTTGTGGGATGAGTTTTCACCCACATGAGCCAAAGGTTGAAAAGTGTGTCGATGCCAGAAATTGGCAAAAGTGTCTAAATTTGGGGGGTTAAGGGGGTAGGAGAAGAATAAATGTAACAAGATGGGATTGGGAGGGAGACAAACCATAAGTGACTCTTAATCTCACAAAACAAACTGAGGGTTGATGGGGGGAGGGGGGTTGGGAGAGGGAGGGTGGGGTTATGGATATTGGGGAGGGTATGTGCTATGGTGAGTGCTGTGAAGTGTGTAAACATGGCGATTCACAGACCTGTACCCCTGGGGATAAAAATATATGTTTATAAAAAATAAAATAAAAAAAAAAGTGTCTAAATTTGTACAAAACTTCTTAAGAATCATCTGGCAAAGGTAAATAAGACTTTAACATGCATAGAACTCTTGCTTTGATTGTACTCTTTGCTCAATACATTACTTTTTTTTCCCCCTTTAGGCCTCATAATCATTATGTGGGCCATGTTATTACCACTATTGCACAAAAGAGGAAATTAAAATTCCAGCTTGCTAAATTGCTCACTTAGTAAGCATCAGAGACAGGATTTGAACCTAGGCAATCTGCCTCTAGTTTTAGCCTTTGACACACTGTAACATACCAGCCCCCTGCTAGCAAAATTAAATGTGTGCATTCTTTAAATTGCAGTGACTCTATAGCCAGAAATTTATCCAGGGAAAATACGACAAGTGCATCGGATTTACATGTAAAGGATGTGAAACTCTTTAAACATCCAGTGAGGAGGAATTGCATAATGAAAGAATAATTCATCCACACAATTAAATATAAGATAGCTTTGAAAACAGTGATTTAGAGCTGTTGTTATTGACATGAAAAGATGACTATGTTACAGGTTGAATAACAAAGCAGGCTCTGCATTAACTTGTGTTGCATGACCTCCAACATATATAACTAATATATAGTAGATTACTGTATGGATACACTGGAAAAACTTGAGAGATATGCAACAAATTCATGCTGTTGCTTATGCAGTGGCTGTGGAGTACTCGTGTGACTCTATACGTGTCTGGATACATGTAAGCAAATATACATGTTTTGTTTTGTTTTGTTTTGTTTTTTTACCAGTTTAAGGTACTTCTGTTTAAGGGGAAAAATTAGGAATAAGCTCTTTGTTTCCGATTGTGTGTTATTTCCTTGGGCTCTGAACTGGTGTCTGGAGTTTTGTCCTCTGTCGAATCACATTTCAATGCCCATTTGCTGCTTTGGGGCTACCTTGGAAAGCAATCACTGTGTACCCTTGCTTACAGCCATTCTATTCCCAGCTGAAAGCTAAAGCCGGGCAGTCTGATCATTACACTCCATCTTGAGCAGTTCTAGTTTACGGTTTCATTCACTTCTGTACAACATCATTTCCATCTTCCTTTATGCCTCAGTGGGATATAGGTGAGGTGATAGAGCTGGAATGTCCCTCGGTGTCCTCTGGTTTGAAAATAGTAATGATTGCAAGTGACACTGAGCAAGTGGCATCCTTTAGCTTTTCTGGTTCTTGCAAACTCTAGAGAGTCTGCTTATTGAACTAAAAAAAAAAAGTGCAAACAAGTTAATAATTCATTTGGCAATGCTGGAAGTGACGACTGGAAGCTAACTTTAACCAAGATATGACAGAATAACCTGAAAAGGACACATTACATGAAGGTACAAAGACCATTCTTACCTCTCCACTAATGTTTCTTAACCTTGGCAGCACATTTGTAACAACTAGAAAGATTGTAACAAATTTTGATGGTTTCATACACAGAGATTTTGATTTCATTAGTCTGGGGAAGGCTCCAGACTAATGATGTTATGGCTCGAACATTTCCCAGGTAATCGTGGTGTGTAGTTGGGATTGAGAAACATCATTCAATCTCCTTTATTTGGGGGATTACCTTTTGGATGAGATATTTTAGAGAAGAAATCTCCCAACTTCCTGATGGGTTTATCTCTCATCTTCAGCAATAGAAACATCACTGGAGGTGCCTCTGTTATCAGTGTTTTGAACCTATTCACTTTTGTTTGGATTCAATAAAACACTGAAAAAGCTTTGAATATGAGTTGATGTTAGCAGCCATTCTTTTTCATTGTTTTAAATTTATTTACATATTTATCAGACCATGCTTTATTCCCTAAATAATTGAAAGTCACATAAATACTTGTATTAGTACAAAGTAGGTGGCATTCCTGATCCTTTAATTAAAGTTCTTATTATTTGTGAAGAATTCATCATTTAAAAAGGATGATGTCCTATTGCTCAGAAACAACATGCATTCTCTTATTTTTTGAATTTTGCTTCAAGTTTATCACATTTGTCAAAGTCCAGAATCAGAGTCATTTAAACCTGTCATATTTCACACCGGCTTCAGAGATATTATGATGGTATTTTCAATGAAACAACAAGCTTCCTTCTTTATCTCAGAATTTTTCCTCTGTCTCCCCTCTCCTGCAACCAAAATAAAAATGCTAAGGTGGGAATAAGAAAGAAATAGGTCTTAAATTTTTTGAAAAACAAGATTTAAATTATCCTTATGAATAAACTCTATTTTATTATTCTACCAATAATCAGAACATATTTCTTGGTTTCTGAAATAAATGACACAAACTCTGCTTTTCTGTACTATAAATGGGGAAAATGCTTGTTTTTGTTAAACTTATTTGTAGACGTCATTACCATAGTAGCTTAGCACTTTGACAAGCACATGATTTTAACACAAAACAACTCCAACCTTGCAAGTTCAATTTTAATGTCTTTTATATCAAAACAGAGCACTTTGATTGATTTTCATTTGCCAGCCACTTTTTTGTTATCAAAGGTAATCTAGAGTTTATCAGGGATGCCCACTCAGTCTCTCTGCAATTAGTCTTTATGATTATGCACAAGGCTCAACAGCACATTGGAATCTCATTCCAAAGAGTAGAAGTTCTCTGTCTCATTCTCACAAAGATGCAGTCTGCAAGTTCCTAAGAGCATTGCATCTCTAGTAACCACTAGACTATTGGTTCCTAAGGAATGGCTCTCAGACCAGCAGTATCAGCCTCAACTAGAAACTCCTAAGAAAAGCAAATTCTTGAGCCCAGTACTAAACCTACTGAATAAAACACTCTGAGAGTGGGTCCCAGCACCTTAGCTTTTAATAAGCCTTCCAGGTGATTCTACTATACCATAAAGTTTGAGCACTGCTCTTCTCTAGATGACAAGGTCCCTGAAGGCAGGGGCCCTGCCTGACCCATCTCTCCTATATCTTCCATGTCTGGTAAAAAGAAGAAATTTATGAGTAATGGAAGAACCTGCATGCCACAGCAGGAGTTACGAAGCTAGTAACTAACAGCAGGCACATGCTTGATGATATCTGTAACATTTGTGATGGCAAGAAATCAGGATGAACTTATGAATGAATGTTCGTTCTCCAGCTAAACCAAAGAATGATGTCAGGTCTATGATTTGTTATCAAATGATTTTCTCTTTCTTAAATCTTGCCTTGATAGGTATCATTTTAAGGAAT
This sequence comes from Lutra lutra, assembly GCF_902655055.1. Taxonomy (NCBI): domain Eukaryota; kingdom Metazoa; phylum Chordata; class Mammalia; order Carnivora; family Mustelidae; genus Lutra; species Lutra lutra. Next base: position 92,726,893 of record NC_062287.1, on the reverse strand, counting down.
GATTTGTATTGATACTGATAAGTAGACTAATCCTTAACAACTAGTGTTTGACTTGATGTTGTACTTATATCATGACCAGTGCATTAATTGTTCAATAACATATCTGACTAGGTAGAGATAGATTAAAATTATTGTCGTTTAGCTGATTGATAAAAGCCTTAGGGTAATACTTTTCAAACATTCTTTTTTTTTTTAAGTGGTTGGATCTTTTCTTTAAGTGAAATTTTACTCAGAAGCGTTATATACCAAATAGTTGAAATAATGGCTCTGTTCAGAGTGTGGTGAGGATATTACTAGCAGTCTCCCTCGTTGGCTGTATTGGAAACTTTATGTGGTCTTGGCTTGGAGTCGGGGGTCATTGAAGATGAAAGAAACACACTTTAAAATGCCTTGTCCTAGGAAAACACTTTCTGACCTGTGCAGTTTCAATGGACATTTATATAATGCTTTATACTTTGCAAAGCACTTTTGCTATGAAATCACTTTTAAGTGTTGTTGATAACCAATGATTCATGTCAGTTGTGACCCTACTAGGCCTACTTTTAGAAATCTAGATATCATAGATAGTATTCCTGAGAACTTTCTGACTCTTCATGTCCAAATGGTAAAAATGTGCTTGGATTTTCCTATCCCCCAACAACTAATGGACAGGTGTCTTGCCTGGACATTTTGCTACCTATTTAATTCCTTATCAATTTTTTTGTGTGTCAAATGAAATGCAAACGCTGACTTAGGTAAGGAGAGACTTTAGGGAGAGGAGGGCCATAACAAGAGGGAGAATCCTCAGGCCAGGAGCTCTGCAAGCGTCCCAAGGTTAAGCAGGAAAATGATTTCCTTTTACAGGAAGGAGTGAACAAGTCTATAAAGAAGCGGGTGTGGGAAATGGGATGAATGAGGTGAATGGTTGGAGGCAGCGGGATCAGACAGGACATCAAGGGAATGTGTTATCCCGAAGTGGATATTCTTGGGAGTGGTTGTTAAAGAAAGCTTGTGTGCTGGCTCAACCTGAAGGTGGACCAATGTTTAGGGACCTCAGGGAAGGAGGGAATCTTTTTTTTTTTTTTTTAAAGATTTTATTTATTTATTTGACAGAGAGAAATCACAAGTAGGCAGAGAGGCAGGCAGAGAGAGAGGAGGAAGCAGGCTCCCCGCTGAGCAGAAAGCCCGATGTGGGGCTCGAACCCAGGACCTGGGATCATGACCTGAGTCGAAGGCAGCGGCTTAACCCACTGAGCCACCCAGGCACCCCGAAGGAGGGAATCTTAACCAAAGTTTGGTTAATAAACATTTTGTTTGATCAGTGTTGACCAAACAGTTCAGCTAATCATTTATGAGGAAAAAAAAAAAAATTGGACAGTCTGTGTCTGACTTTGTCATGGGTAAACATGGGGCATCCTTGGATCTTACCTAAGTTTTGTGGGTAAGAATGCTTCCATACAGTAAGATATTTCCCCAAAACAAAACGGGTAGGAGGTGAGATTTCTAAACCATCACTGCTTTTCAGGATCCTAGGGCTTGAATAAAATTTACCATTGTTATCTGTTATGTGTCTTAATTACTCTTCATTAAGTGAAATAAGTTTGGTTTTTTTGTTTTGTGTTTTTTTGTGGGTTTTTGTTTGTTTGTTTGGTTGTTTTTGTTTTGTTTTTGCTGTTTTATAGATAAAGAAGCTTAAACACTGTGCTTGACATCACAATGCAAACTTCAGATCCAGAATCTCTATGTTCTCTCTGAAATTGGGGCTGCTTTTGCCCCAGTGTAATGTTATGGAAAACACTGAGATCAGGGAAGATGGCTAAGGGGTCATTGTATAAACTTGGGGCTTAGAACTGTATTAAGTCAGAAAGCACTTTCCTTGAACGAGGTCATTGGCATTATGCTTCCCTCAGTCCCAATGTCCCATATAGCCAAAGGGGAGGCTGCTCCCTGTAACTCCACCTACTCCAGGCAAAGCTGCTTTGCTTTAACTGTTTGGCATACAGAGTTTCTAACTAAAACTTCATTTAAAGAAAGGGAGCCAACTGCTCAAAAACTTTTTGCGAAGTATTAACTAACCTAAGGCTTTGCTCTGACCCAGAACATTTCCTGGATTAACTTGAGGATTCTGCTGGTGCAAGTCCTAGATTCTGGAAGTTTAATGGACTTTTCAGTGCTTGGGTAACCTACTGATCAAAACTCCATTTTCTGGGGCGCCTGGGTGGCTCAGTGGGTTAAGCCGCTGCCTTCGGCTCAGGTCATGATCCCAGGTCCTGGGTTCGAGCCCCACATCGGGCTTACTGCTCAGCAGGGAGCCTGCTTCCTCCTCTCTCTCTGCCTGCCTCTCTGCTTACTTGTGATTTCTCTCTGTCAAATAAATAAATAAAAAATCTTTAAAAAAAAAAAAAAACTCCATTTTCTGGTCTACTTTCATTTACTCCTAAATTTATGCTTTCTTACTTGCCTATATTTCTCCAGTCTCCTCATTATCATTGCCATATGTGGATTTCCATCTTTCCATGCTGCTTAGGCCAATTATGCCATATAAACATCTCCTACCTGGGTCAGAAGGTTCTAGAATATTATGTCCCAGAGAACAAATATCACCTTGTGATTACATATACAAGTAAGTGTATGATGTAAAGAAAGACACAACTTCATGAAAATTTCATGCAAAATTTACTTTGCATGACGGGTCATGATCTCAGGGTCCTGTTTTTTTTAATTTAACAGAGAGAGAGATTACAAGTAGGCAGAGAGGCAGGCAGAGAGAGGGAGGGGTAAGCAGACTCCCTGCTGAGCAGAGAGCCCGATATGGGGCTCGATCCCAGGACCCTGAAATCATGACCTGAGCTGAAGGCAGAGGCTTAACCCACTGAGCCACCCAGGCACCCCCACATAGGGCTCTTTGCTTGGCAGGGAGCCTACTTCCTCCTCTCTCTCTGCCTGCCTCTCTGCCTACTTGTGATCTCTGTCTGTCAGATAAATAAATAAAAATCTTTAAAAAAATTTTACTTTGCATGAAAGGACCTTGCTATAAATTAGTTCTACCTTTGTAACCATTGTTACCATTGTTATTCTTTTTTTAAATTTAATTTTTTAATTTTTTTATTGACATATAATGTATTATTAGCCCCAAGCATACAGGTCTGTGAATCGCCAGGTTTACACTTCACAGCACTCACCATAGCACATACTGTCCCCAGTGTCTCTGGTTGTTATTCTTAAAGATAGAGTTGATTCCAGCTATAAAATCTTGTTTGTTTGTAATAATTTTGTTTATTTTTAGAAATAGGTTTTCAGTGCTCAACCAAAATAAGAAAGTAGCATATTGTATATGGCTTTTAACCATGTCTGCTTTTTCAGAAGATAAATGCAGCTGTTACATACTCCTTTCTTAAAACAAAATAAACAAACCAGTCCCAGATAGCTTCTGAACATAATCAGACATAGAAGGATCCCTTTACATCTAACATGGCTTTTAGAAGGAAGCAAAGTGTTCTCAAGATTTAGAAGCTCTCTCTAAAAATGTTCTTTGTTTTGTTTTAAAAGGAAGTTTAATTACAAAGAAAAGCTCTAGTCCTCCCTTGGGGAATAGTATTTTTATAATGATAATCGTCTTTTCTCGTAGTAATTCTTTTATAGATAAAGAACGCTTGTATTTGAAGCCCATTGGAACTTATTGAAATGCATATGTCCCCAGTGGGTTTTCAGAATATCTATTTAGGGAGGAAGATTGATCAGTCATGAAAGCTGACATCTGGTACAATTGGATATTTACAGTGTAGGCTCCACAAAGGTCTTTTTAAAATGACTTTTAGAAATTGCCTTCTATATATTTTGTTTATAGGAATATCATGAATCTCAAATGTTATTTTCATGTCCTATTTAACCAAATCTCTTTTTCAATATTAAAATCAGATGATGCAGGGTTTCCCATTCCTTTATAATGTAAGTCCATGCTATCAAAGTGTCCTTACCCAAGGAGTGTTAATGGGGTTACTGAATCTGCCCTCACCTGTCACCTGCTGACACCCTAGGCAGGAGGCCAGGAGAATACACTGGTTCTCACCTCTAATGACTAAACTGCTGACCACTCACAATCTGTTTCTCCCCATGGTGTCCTACCATCATCAGTGCCTGCGCCAATTATAGCTCATGGATCCGACCCCCTCAAGACTTGGAAACTTACTTGACCAACTGAAGGCATACCTCTGTTCAAAATAACTACTGTGAAGGCCTGGAGAGGTCAGGGTAGGCTAGTGTCCAGCATATGGATCTGACTGTTCCAGCTCCAAACTTGTAGTCATTCCCTTGGGTTCTTGGGACTTACACCATGTCCCTCTAACACTAGAAACCATTTATAGAGTTCAGCTCAGAAAATACAAAACAAGTTAGGTATATGAACGAAGGAAGTAAGAGAAGCCCTTCCTAGAGCTTTAGTATAAGAGCTTTTTTAGTTAAGAATTCCTTTTCATACAATCATCTTCCAGGTGGTATACCCAAGGCAATGGAGACAAAAGGAGAACTGGTACCTGCACTAGCCTTTCTAGCTTCCATCTGGGTTCAAAAACCAAAGGCAGCTCCTTGCACTGCTAATAACAATTTTGCCATAATTTTGCTCCAGATTGATGGACAGACTGTCTTTAGAGTAAAGTTCCTTCTTGAAACATTAAAAAAAAATTTACCAAAATATATTTCACACAAAATATATTTGAGAGAAATGTTTGAAGGCTGACAAAAATGACAAAAATCATTGGTAGATACCTTGTTTGTTTGATTTATCTTGTTTCTTCCACATGTTTCCATGAGTCAACTTTCATCTGAATAGCTCTAATTATATATTTTGGTTGTAGTTAATTTAAATCTCAAAAGGCCCTCCCATTGGCACCCTCCCTTTCATGTTATTAACAATGGGGAATATACTCTTTTTAGCTATTCTAGGACTCAAGTTAAGGTCATTGTCTCCTTAGGGGTTTTTTGTTTTGTTTTGTTTTGTTTTGTTTTGAGATGAAAATGCTTTAAAAGCATATGAGTGATCAGGGAGAAGACCGTTTTTGTGCCATGGCTGTTGTTAAAAATGATGGCCTTACAATATAAAATATGACCATTTCCCCAAAATGCGTTGTATTATGTGTGATATTAGTCTTAAGTATGTGGTCACTCCCCTCATCCATCCTGGGTCTGTAAGTTTTTGGGAGAAGGAATTCAATATGTGATGGTCCCTTTAAAGAGCTCTTGAAGACTGTCTGTTAAAACCTGATAGTTTCTTCCCGTTTTGACACAAAATGAGTCTAGTGAATGGAATGCTCAAAGGTAGAGCATTGGCTTGTGCCAGAGGGAGCTGGTGTTGTAGCACCAACAGTTCTTGGTAGGCATTTTGTAAATGCAAATCCTTAAATCAGGCAGGAACTAAGCTTAGCCAATAGTTGGGTGTCGGGAAGAAGAAAATATGCAAAATCAGGAACCTGAAAGGCAATATGGGTCCAAAAAAGAAATGGGCTGATGTGGGAAGAATTCAATCCCGAACCAGAAGCCAGGATAGAAAAAGACTTCGAGTCCGAGTAATGTCAGTAATATTTGTACCTTTTCATTTCAGACTTCAGATCTGAGTAACTGTTGTCAGAAAGACAACATTAAAACACAGGGCTGAAAAAATACCCTACTTAATTTTTCAAATGTGCCTCCTTTCCTTAGGATATAGTCCAGATTCTTAACATACCACTTAACAACATGCACTTTGGAAATTGCATATGCTCTACCCTTCTAAAACTGCATTTCTGGCATTCCTATCCCTTTTACTTACCTGTACAATCTAGACTGAGTTGCTGTCCTGAAATGTAACATGAATTTTGCCTCTGGTCCTTTGCACATGTTGTTTGAGAGAGAGAGAGAGAGATAGAGTATCTTTTTCTTTTCCTTTTTCTTTTCTTCTCTTTTATGTGTTTTTTTTTTGTTTTTTGTTTGTTTGTTTGTTTGTTTTTGGTGCCTGGAGCACTCTAGAACACTTCTACACACTCCTATAGCCCCCACCTAGAAATGTATTTCTAGTGCTTGGTATAGAGGCCGAGAAATCACAGATTGTCTTATTTCTTTATCTGTGAACTGTAGTGAGTTTCACTCATTAGAATGTAACTTGCTAAAAGCAGAGGAAGCGTCTGTGTTATTCTTCACTATGTACCTACTTCCTCGAGTACTACCTGGTATGTAAGCAGGCCCTTTGTAACTACTTGTTGAATAAGTGAATGAATGGGTGAATGGCTAGATTAATGGGTGGAAAATGGATGGGTGAATGAATGGATGGTGGGTCCAACTAATGCTTATTTTTAAGATGTTAAATGAAAGCTTAAAATTGCATCAGGTGCAAAGGGTGTGCACTCATGGAATCAGATCTAATGCTCCTGGTTATCTGGTTGATATTGTAGCCAGTATGTTTCTTGACTTTTTTATATAAAAGTGATTCTATCTCTGGAGGTTGAAGAGGCGCTAGATGTTTCTGAGTAATTAGAAGTCATTGCACAGCAAGATAAGCCTTCAGAGAGTGGTAGAAGGAAGACACGCTGGTATTTTTATTGAGCATCTATTATGTGACAGGCACTTCTTCCAGGGCTTAATAAATATTCTTATCTCCTTGTCATCACAAAGCATATATTATTAGTAACACTATTTCAAATTTTATGTATAACACTTATATATGTGTGATCTATATGGGTTGGTAGTATAGTATCACTGGGATTGAAGTCATATCCCAGAAAGTCCAACTGATGTAAAAATATTTCAAGTCTTTGGGGCACCTGGGTGGCTCAGTGGGTTAAAGCCTCTGCCTTCGGCTCAGGTCATGATCTCAGGGTCCTGGGATCCAGCCCCACATAGAGCTTTCTGCTCAGCAGGGAGCCTGCTTCCTCCTCTCTGTCCCTGCCTGCCTCTCTGCCTACTTGTGATCTCTATCAAATAAATAAATAAAATCTTTAAAAAAAAATTTCAAGTCTAACTTGTATACTTCAGACTCATTAAAGGAATAGTTAATTGACAACTATACTTGTTAGTGTTATTTCCTTTTTTTTTTTTTAAAAACCACATACCTTGGATACTCCCAAATGCCACATTCTTTCCCTTCTCTCTAATCTTACTACTGAATTTCATTTTCTTTCTCTAGCACTTCTGTTTCTTACTGTTTTGCCCTTCCTCCATTTTTTTTTTTTAATCAAAAAGACCCCAAAGAAACTGCCAGTCTAAGCAGAAAAGGGACATAGGCAAGAGTTTGCAAAATTAGTTTTTTTTTTTTAAAGATTTATTTATTTATTTGACGGAGAGAGAGAGAGAGATCACAAGCAGGCAGAGAGGCAGGCAGAGAGAGAGGGGGAGAAGCAGGCTCCCTGCTGAGCAGAGAGCCCGATGCGGGGCTGGATCCCAGGACCCTGAGATCATGACCTGAGCCGAAGGCAGAGGCTTAACCCACTGAGCCACCCAGGCGCCCCACAAAATTAGTTTTTTAGCAGGTTGAAAGAAAGGAAAAGTTATTTTCTTTTCTGTCACACAGAGATAAAGCAGCTACAATTCTTATAGTCACTTGTCCATGTTAATGAGCCATGAAGTATCATTAGAATCAGGAGTATGTCTGTGTGTGTGCGTGTGTGCATGTGCATGTGAGATGGCAAAACTGTTTTCCATATATCTTAGTTAGTCATTGATATATATTGATTTTCATGGTGAGATAATTTTATCTCCATGTCACTAGCTTTCAAATAACGAGACATGCATCACTGAAAGGAATGGATTTGGGTATTTGTGGTACTTTGTTGATTTTGTTGTTATGGTTTGGATGGAGGATCTTTCTTTTTATCCAGCTGTTAGGGGTTGAATTTTAGTCTCCCAGAAAGATAAGTTGAATTTCTAACCCCACTTCCTCAGAATGTGACCTTATTTTGGAACGGATTATTGCAGATGTACTTAGTTAAGGTGAGTTCATACTGGAGTACGTCGGTGACTAATCCAATGACTGGTGATCTTGTAAGAGTTGGCAAGGAAGACTCCTTTCCTCGAGGCATCAGAGCATAGCGCTTTTAACACCCCGACTTTGAACTTCTAGCCTCCAGAATTATGAGATAAAAAGTATGTGTTGTTTTAAACCAATCAGTTGGTGGTACTTTATCATAGCAGCCCTAAAAAAAAAAAAAAAAACAGTATATCAGTTTTTAAGACATATCACTTTGGGACAATATTTGACAGTCCAAGGAGAAGATCTGAGGATGATCACGAAGCTGGAGACATTGAAGAGGACCCTTAAGTATTTCTCAAAAAAAAAAATCAAGGAAATTTTAGCTATGTTGAAGTTGGTCCTTCAACTGTGTCCTGTCTCCCTAGATGTTCTCTAAGCTGTTGGGAAAGTACTGCCCCTGCAGTGGTTAGTGGTCAACCTTGGAAGGGTCTTGTTTCAATGAATGAGGGACCCCAGAGGGGAAGATACATTAGTGAAGGGTCATTAAGATGGCCTTTATCTCTTCACATTCTTTGTCCCAGGTCACATTTAAGAGATGAAAAGCCATGGTCTTTTGCTCCTATGTGTGTTTAGTTTTCTTTCTTATCTCCCAGAGACTCTGTGAGATTAAATAGCAGATACGTAAAAAATTATTTTAGAGCCTCTCACCTACCTAAAGGGAAAAGATAGTATTGTTATCTTCTGAGGAGGTACATTAAAAATTGTGATCTTAATCACGTATGTAGCTTTTCTCTTGTTGATCTAATCTTTGGATTAGAAGTTGAAAGTCAGGCACCTTTTACTTTGAAAATAAGTCATTGGCATTCTCATTTGTATTTCAGGAGCTAACAATAGTGCTGTGATTTGCACAGTGCTTCTACCCACACTCTTCTTTTTGTATTTGCTGATAGCTATTAATAGAATAATTGCTTAATAAAAGGGAATAAATTCAAGTTATGAAAATTGAGCAACTTTCTTTAAAAATATCAAAACACATGTGATCATAAAATTAAAACATACTCTTGGTATGAAATTTGAATAAAATAAACAATGAAAGAAACAAACCACCCACAGTTTCTCTACATGTTTGTCTTTTAATTTCCACTATTTTTCCACTAAAGTTTAATAGCTCTGCTTAACCTGTGTTCTTAATTTTCTGTCTTGCTTTTTTTTCACTTGTCATTACAATACATTTTTCCATTATCATACAAAATACTCCTTGCAAATAGCATTTTAAATGATTGCAAAACATTCCTTCATTAGGATATATCAGTTTATGTAAATTTTGCTATTTCAACAAATTTCTTTTAATGAAAACTTAAAATTAAAAAACTTAGATATCACCCATTTCAAATATACTCACCTGCAAATTAAGATATGATGATGAATGAACACCTAAGTTCAAATTATGTCTGCTTGTTGGGTATATTTTTATAAGCCCTTCCATTATCCCTTCTTTCTCTAAGCCCCAGCAGCCAGTGTGCTGGCCAGGAGATATGATGATGTCATATTCATTTTGCCTTCTTCATTCCAAATTTTTTGGAGTATACCACGGTAATTCAGTAACAACAATTGCATTCCAAGCACTTAAATAATAACATATGCAAGGCCATAACTATGATTCTAAGAAGAAAAGATTACCCTACAAAATTCATGTAGACAAATGTTACTGTAGTTTGAACAGGTGAAATATTTCAGGTAGGGGCATCCAGGAACCAAACATGAAGAAGGTGGAATTTGAGTTAGAACTTTAGGTTAATAAGCTTAAAATACTTGAAAATTTGAGTGGCCTGGGTGGGAGAGAGGACTGTGGAAAGCAAAGGTCAGGACTATTATTTTTAATGGAGAACAACAAGTACAGTGTATCTCCTTCAACCAGCTTCAAGTTGCTGAATTACCAATGTCTTCCCTCATTTCTGTAAGGTATTATTCTGATGCTTCTAGCATTTGGAACTCTTGGACTACTAAGCAAGCCTGCAACACATTTGTGTATTTCTGCTTTTACAAATTGTGTTCTTAACAGGAGTCACTTGCTTTTGTTCCTAAAACTACTCCTGCCAATGGTTCTTGTTACTGTAAAATATAGTAATTTAAAAGTATGTCAGCCAAAGAAATAAAAGCACAAAAAAGAAAGATGGTTATTTTTTCTGTGAATGCTAATAAGTCAATGCACTGAAAAGACCCAACACAGAGGAATCGCTTGAAAATGACAACAGAACTTGTGGTTGGAAAAGTCAAATATAAGAGTTTGGAGGAACATTTTAAAATGTGAAAGGATTTACATTCAGACTGCTTCATAGGTATCTCTAAGAACTTACTCCATTCTAAGGAAACTAAAACTGAAAAATGTATGTGATTTATGCAGTTGATGAATCCATACTAAATTGAGGTGGGGTGGGGGGAAGGCAGTGAGAGAGGAAGGAAGGAAGGGAGAAAGAAAAAAAAAGGCATAAAGAAAGAAGGAAAGAAAGAGGAAGGAAGGAGGGGGAAAAGCCTAGGTTTTGCATGAAATGATTGACAAATGAAGGTATAGTTAGGCATTTTTTCTTGGATCAAAATGTTTAAGAATTGTGCATTTTAATTAATCTACTTTTTAATTAATTGCCCAAAGATGAAAAGTAAATACATGCTGAGTAAAAGAAATGATTGGATCATGTAAAGATGTGAATTCCAGACTAAGAAGTTTGAACTTTATTTTGGGGATTTTTGGGAAGATATTGGCTGATGTGGGGCAAAATAGTGGCATCACAAAGGAGTGTCATCCTACATGAAGAACCATCCTGTCATCTTGCTCTAGATGAATTTGAACTGTCAGATTAGAGGTGGGAAGAATAGTAAAGAGTTTGATAAAATTGGGCAAGTGAATCGTAACTATAACCTGATTACGGTAGTGAGAATAAGGATAAAAATTGACAGTTTCAGGTACAACACAGGACTTGGCAATTACTTAAATGTAACATCAATGAGATGATCCCAAGATTTTAGGTAAACTGGAAAGGTGAAAGTGACACTAAAAACCATAGGAAACAAAGGAGGAAGGACGAGTATTGAGACATTAAAAGCTGAGTTTCATTTAGATCTGTTAGTGGTGAACTTGAGTTACACACCCCATTCTCTCCCTCCAATTGAGGACATCTTATCTCCTATGGCTAGCAGACAAGTAGAGACAGAATCCAGAGCTTGGTAAATGCGACTCATTGAAGGTATCAGATGAGGATACAGTCAGAAACTGTTTGAGCCTAGTGATCCCATACTCACAGAAGTAAAGGCAGTTGAGAGGTTAAGTAGGAACAATTAACTAAATATTATATAGACCGGGAAAGGTCTATGATCTAAGACAGCTAAGATAAGCTAAAGAATTGGTTTAGTATAATGGCAGGGTCTTCAAGTAGCTAAGGAAAGCATCTGCGGGAGGGTTGTGAAATGGAGTAATGAATGGGGTCTTAAGGAATTTGTCTTGAAAATTAAGAATAGGGACACCTGGATGGCTCAGTCGGTTAAATGGTTGCCTTCAGCTCGGGTCATGAACCCAGGGTCCTGGGATAGAGACCCACGTCAGGCTCCTTGCTCAGCAGAGAGCTTGCTTCTCCCCTGCTTACCATTACCCCTGCTTGTGCTTGTTCTCTGTCTATCTCACTTACTCTGTCAAATAAATAAAATCCTTAAAAAAAAAAGAAAATTAAGAATAAAATTAGTTGCTTTTTGGCAAGTGATTGCCCAGAATGTTAAGTACTTTTTTTGTTATCTGAATATATCTTACATTTTCCTCTAAAAAAAAAAAAAAAAAAAAAAAAAAAAAAAAAATTAGTAATTTGAAAAGGAGATTTTTTTTTTTAAGAGGAGGAGAGGCCTTAGGGAAATAGCAAAGTGAAGAAAATAAACCTGGAGTTTTGACTGGAGAAAAGTATTTCATTAGTCAATTACACTAAAACATATTTATGCATGAAATCTAACATTGAGATAGATTTGTTTAATGTCATGGGAATAGAGATAGTCCATTGGAACAGCATCTTTGCTAAAATAACATAGTTTGAGCAAGGCTTATCTATAAATACCCAAATATGAATATTTAGGACAAAATTACAATGTGAAAAGAAAAATAGGAGAAAGAACACGTACTTCACCAGATCTGGGGAAGCAATGAGTTAGAACAATGCTAATCTTCTCTGTATCGTTACAATCTTAGTTTATGTGCTGCTGAAGGAAACACTAGAGCAATGTTTTCAAATTGCTGAACGTGCACTATATGGTTGGTATTCAGAACAAATAAATTTAATTTTAAATAATGCTTAAATAATAGTGGGGTACATAATTACAAAGAAATCCAATTTTCAGTTCTCCATCATTTCATCTAAATATATCAAGAACTTCCCAATTTGATGTTAATTAGGTCTTCCACTTGCAAATCTCTTATTATATTAAAAGAACATGGGGCCACTATCTCAGAGCATTTTTGATTCAATGATATGTAGCAAAAAATTGATAATTTGCTTTAATTAAGCTAATTTCATAATTATCTTTTATGTATAGCAAATTCTATTAATTGTCCAATTATTATAAGATATAAAGTCTTACTTAAAATAAGCTTAAATAAAACAAGTGAGGTAATTAAATCTATAATCAGTAGATGAGGGTACACATGATAGGGTTATAGCCTCACAGTAGTGAAAATGCTACCAAAAGACAGGTGCCTGGGAAAAAGTTTTATTCTGGGAATTAGAAAACATTTGACATGCCAATGGTTAATTTGTCAACTTTGGAGAAAGTTATAATCATTTGGAGCTTTAGTGTCTTTGGTAACTAGAAACCCTCATTAAGGATGTGAGGAGGTCACATGAGCCAATCCCTGCTAAACTAATTGCAGTATTCTCAGTATTAGACTTTAAAATATATTAAATATGTGCTAGCATTCCCACTTGTCATGAAAGTTGTAATTTGTCCAACAAAAATGCATTTACAGGAGAATCTCATCTACTGACTTAACTATTTAATGAGCTCTTACTATGTGACAGACACTATCGTATCTTTTGAGAAACACACAGACCTGTTCTCATATAGCTTACAATCTGGTATGAATAAAAACAAATAACTGGTTCTATTCAGGCATTAACATCTATAGTTGGAGGTTTTATGCAGACTCATCATATTACCAAGCTCAGTTATTTCATTTTGGCTGCTAGATAAGTTTGGACTGCCAAATAGAAAGAGATTTTTCTACTGCATATATAACACACTTTAAAAGTTCTCTACTTCCAAGACGATATAATTATTCAGCTCATTTATGGTAACAACATCTTGTCCTAAGGAAATTCAAATTTAAGACCAGAATGGTAGCGGTAATAGTCTCCTAACTAATCATGATCATCTCCTCAAAATTTAGAGAAAGCAAATATGGATTTCCCTTTTAGCCTTTGTAATGAGCAGTGCTATAAATAATGCAATCTGCCAATTAGAGGACCCAACTAGAACATTCTCTTGGTAGAAGAATTGGGGGTAAGGGTAACAAATTTGGGGTAAGCTAATAGTGGAATCTTGGCCTGCTAAGTAATAGTAGTACATATGAGACAGGATAGGTTAGGTAATACCATGGAGCTAAATGACCTCAGATAATTTCACCCCTATAATCGGTGCCTCAGCTGGGATGCCTGGAATGGCTCTCTTTCTCCATGTGTCCTTTCATCTCAACTTCTTCAGCTGGTGGTAGAAACATTCCAAGATGGTGATCTCAGTATGCTGGCACTTATCAAACCTCTACTTGTTTCATGTTTGGATGCCTCATGGACCAAAGTGAGTTATAAGCTTATGGAAGAATAAGTGTGGGAAGGGATGCACAAAGCCTTAGATACCAGGAAGTATGATTTTGGGGGGACCATTATACAACAGTCTGGTATAGACCACCTTCTGTCCACATTGATTTTTCTTTCCCCCAAATGGAAAATACATTGAACATCATTCAGACTTCCCAAGTCCCATCAGTCTTGATGTCCACAATCTTATAGCCTGATGGCATCAGGCTTGATGTCCACAATCTTACAATGTGCTTGAGGGTCAGATGTGGATAATGCTTCTCTGGTGCAACCCCTTTTGATCCAGAAACCTGTGAAAAGAGTTTCCTAGGTACTACCTTAACCCTTACATGGTCTTACTAAAAGTTTTACTGTCTCATTCTTCAATTTATCCTGAAGCCATCTCTTAATTTGAGAGTCTTTTAAGGATGGTGGTAGAGAGACCTAAAAAAATATGAAACAGTGTCTTTTTCTTTATTACTAACCAAATTAGTCTTGGTTATTTCATATTTTCTCTACCTTCAGATTTTAAATGAAAGGATTTTCTGTTTAGTGCACTTGTTGTTTCTCAACCTTACCCTACATTGATCACAAAGGCAAATGGCATTTTCAATATTCTGCTTCAAAATTTCCTTAACCAAATATACAAATTCATTTGGCATATTTTCCATTATTCAAGCTACTGCAAGTGACAGGTTCATCAAGGGTTTTGTTATCACATTTTTGTTTTTCAGTTTCCAGTAGTAATATCCTTATTTCACTCACCATTTCAACTAGAGTCTCCATGCTGCCTGTAATGGGTTGAATTTTGCCCTGCTATATTCTATATTGGTTTGCTATATTCTGCAGGTCAAAGCAACTCATAAGCCTATGGCAGATTAAAGTTTAAATAAGCAAACTTCGGCTTGATGAGAGGAGTTACAAAATAGCATGCCTGAATTTTTCAGTCTACCCCAATTTTATCATGTGGTTGTTACAGTAATGAAATTAGTATGTTTGAAAAGCACTTGATTGACATTGAAAAGCATAAAATTTTACTTTCTTTGCTCATTATATATCTCAATAATAATAGTAATAATAACACTTAGTGTTGTTTTAGATAAAAATAGTTATTGCCAGGAGCTAAACTTAGAAACTCTCATTACTGCTGAGTTTTCTAATTAGTTTTTGGTTTTAATAAATGAAGAGTATCTTTGGACAATAGGGATTTTTTGAGGTCTTCCTCATGTGGTTACATCTTAAATATTTTTATTCCATGATTAAGCATGGACTTTTACCAATAATTTCATGGAGATTATCATCAAAAAATGATCTGGTTTCTTGGGTTGTCTCTCTAGATCCTAATAGGCCATGGTCTGGAGATAGGTGGCTTCAGATATTCCCCTCCCCTATGCATATCTTTGTTAGTTTCGATCACTCTGGAACAATTCTGGGCTATGGTTGTATAGTAGTGGTCTATTTTCCCTATGTTTTTGAGACAGTGGACAATTACCCCGACAGTCTCTATATTCTAGCTGGAAAATATACATATAATAAGCTCTTAGACCTCAAGCTAATAATGCTATCTTCTCACATGCTTTGTGTGATTCAGCCTTCGGTTGTGACTCCCAAGTTTCTGTGGTACCTTCTTTACTTATTATTTTAAGGACATCATGCATCTCTTTCCAGTTCTTCTTCACTAAACTTTAAGGAAAAAGTCCACCCTGGCTCCTGAGGAATGGACTTGATACAAATTGTGTAGATATTTTCTACCTTTCATTTTCCAAATTCTTCAAAACTGTCAGGCTGAGTGGAAGGGATAATGAGTGGAAGGAGCATTTTTTCCCTTGGATTTTTAACACAGAAATGATATTTTTATTCATAAATAATCACTGCTAAAATAGAGCAGTTAGCGTTCTTGTTAATGACTAAATGTCTGTGTTCACAGATAGGAAATTAGATTTTTTAAGCATTTCCAAAGAAACAGTAGAATTTGAGAACAGAAGATCTTGCTGTTTAGCAATCTTCCCTTCTGAGCATTTATGGCTACCTTTGGTTAAGTTCATGGTGAATTAGTAGATGCTGCAGAGTGGGGAAGAGAGTTCCCTGGCCCATTGGCACAGCTGAATGGAGCATGTTTAATAATATTATTGGATTTATAGGACTTGGCTTGTATTTTCTACTGAAAAGTATTTGGGATAGGAAGAAAGTTTGGATTAGGGGGTGAAGTGTTCTGGACCTGTGTTTTACTTACTAGACATGTAAGTATCATAAGACAGTATCTCTAATTCTTCTGTTGCTTCCTCTCCAAATTGATACTAGTATCTTCCATCTCTATCTAGGTTTTGGGGATAAAGTGAAATCCCATACGTTAAAGCACTCTTTAAACTCTAGGAGCCCACTCTATTGCGATTTACCATTTTTGATATTTGCTCATTGCCATTGTTATTATCTTAAACTCTTCTGAGGGTAAAATTATCTTAACCCTCCAAAGGAAGCCAGGAGGTTGTTCCTATACACAACTGTGCAGAACCCAGTGATGGGCATTTGGATTTCACAAGTCAATTGCATAAGTATAGGAGAGAGGGGATATGCTGTGGCAATCATTCACATAAAAACGTTTCAGGCGTTGAACTGATCTCAAGCTTAATATGAATCCTCAGTGTGATATGATGGCAAATTTCTGGCCTTATCAGGAAGACGAGTTGGATATGACATGGGAAGTTGTACTCTCATACTCCTCTGCAATGGTCTAACTGCCGTCCCCCCACCCAGAATAGGGTGATTCTTAGCACAACATTTTAAAAGATTTGAAGGTAGTGTGATCCCAGGTTGATAGGTTTATGAAGAGGCCTAGAAAAGATATCACATAGGAAAAAATTAAGTGAACCCAGGGAAGCTGAGAAAGAATGAGTAAATTTGTTCTGTCTTCTACTGAAAACAAGGCTAGAATCAGTGGTAGAATTTATAAAGCACCAGATAATATTTCAGTATAAGAAAACGTTTGTAAAATCTAGAGTTGCTTGAGAGCGAGAAAAGATGCCTCATTGGGTAGAGAATTTACTGTCCTTGGAAGCACTTCAAGAGAAGTTGTATGACCTTTACTAACACTTATATTGTGTGAGAATTTCCAATTGTTTTGGAATTTGTTATTGGAGGACCTAGAGGTCTTCTGACAATTCAATACATGTATGTCTATTGTACTCCAGAACACTGTAAAAGATTAAGAATAGCCAAAGCATCATTTTCTGAAACTCACAGAATCCTGATTTCAAGAGATATCATTCTTGGGGCACCTGGGTGGCTCAGTTGTTAAGTGTCTGCCTTCGGCTCAGTTCACTATCCCAGAGTCCTGGGATAGGGCCCCATATCAGGCTCCCTGCTCTGTGGGAAGCCTGCTTCCCCCTCTCCCACTCCCTGTGCTTGTGTTCCCTTTCTTGCTGTGTCTCTCTCTGTCAAATAAGTAAATAAAATCTTGAAAAAAAGGAAAAGGATATCATTCCATTAAAAATATGGTCTACCTATAAAAATATGATTAGGGAGCTCCGTAAATTATAACTCAGCTTAGAGAATGTCAGTACGCATTGGCAGACTGAAAACTCTTCTAACAATAAAGGTATCTATTATATATGATAGGCCAAAGTTTTTCTTTTTCTCTCTTTTTTTTTTTTGAGATTATTTATTTATTTATTTGACAGAGAGAGAGAGAGAGAGAGGGAACATAAGCACATAAGCAGGGGGAGTAGGAGAGGGAGCAGGGAGCCCAATATGGGCCTCAATTTCAAGAACCTGGGATCATAACCTGAGCCAAAGGTAGATGCTTACCGACTGAGCCACCCAGGCACCCGAGCCAAAGTTTTTCTTAACTTACTTCACCATACAATTTCACATAGTCACTGTTTCTTTCTTTATTTGCTTATTATCTCTATTTCCAACTTGTAGAACTAATTATTAGGAAAAGAAACCATATGGATACATGAAATTTTTAATAATTTTCTAAAGAATGATCTAGATCCTTTCTTAAAATAAATATGTTTTATATTGAGGAATAGATAACATACAACATTATACTAGTTTTAAGTATACAACATAGTCATTTGACAGTTCTGTATATTACCAAATGCTCTCCATGATGAGTATAGTTACCATCTCTCAACATACATTATTATATTATTGACTATATTTGTATGCTGTAATTTTTATCTCTATGACTTATTTATTTTATAACTGGGAGTTCGTACTTGTTAATCTCCTTTGTCGGTTTTGCCTCTCTCCCAATCCTCCTTTTCCCTGGCAACCATCAGTTTATTTTCCATATTTATGAATCTATTTGGTTTTGATTTTCTTGTGTTTAGATTCCACATATAAATGAAGTCATATGGTATTTGTCTTTCTCTGTATGACTTAATTCACTTAGCATAATACCCTCTAGGTCCATCCATGTTGCCATGAATGGCAAGATTTCATTCTTTTTAATGGCTGAGTAATATTCCATTATACATATACTATATATTATTATAATATTCCATTATATATATTACACCATATATATTCCCTTAAATATATTACATGATATATTTAATATTCCATATATAATATTCTATATATATAGAATATATAATAGGTATATTATATATATTATATATGACATATAATATATAATATTTCATATATAATATTCCATATATAATCTCTCTATCCATTTATTTATTGATGGACACTTGGGTTTCTTCCATATATTGGCTTATAATAATATGGTAAACATAAAAGTGTATATATCTTTACAAATTAGTTTTTGTTTTCTTTGCAGATTCCTCTTTTTAAACTTATATATTAATTGAAATTCAGAGTTATTTTTGTCCTCAAACAATAAAGCAGATTGCATTATTTAGCACAATTAATCTACCTTCTTGGGGTATGGAGAAGAGATGAGATAAAACAAGATACTTAGAGTATCAACCCTTCTGACATTATTGCAGTTATTAGCAATGACTTCTAAGAAACTTGAGAATGAACTTTTCAACAGAACCAATAGCATGTTGGTATTTTCCACCCTACTATATATTGAAGGGTTGAACTGTCAGCTGACTAAAAGCGAATGTCCCCGGATGTGTTCAAGCATGTTCTGATATTTTCCCGATAGTTCACCTCACGATTTAACTTCAGCACACATCCCTCGGGTACCAGAGCTTTTGTTCTTTGTTTTTTCATTCCTCCAGTTTTCATAGTGCACTGGTTCCTAGGAGGAAGGGGATTGCCACACTGTGCCTCACCTATCGGGCATTTTTCTCCCTTTCTTCCTCATTTAACCCAGCCTTGAATTGTGTTGTTCCCCTACATTTTGTAGGATTTTCTAGGTGAGACCATTTGCTATGGATGCTGATACCACTATGCTATGTTTCAGCAGACGCTTCTTAAATTTTTGGCTGTTTAGAACCAGAAATCACTGACCTACTTGGACTTGATCTCTGCCTCCCATATCTGAGTTGACAGGATTTGCTCTACGATTCTGCTAATATCTCCTTCCTCAATGTCTTCCTTTTTATTGTGCCCTCTAGTGTGTGGCTAACCCCTCAAGGCTGTGTGTTCTAACCCCATTCTGTGATCTCATTCTGACAGGGCCAGATAAATGGTGAGGTTAATAAAGAGCCTCATTACCAACAGGCATCTGCTTACACCATTGTGTTGGCTTACATTTATTTCTCCATGTGATTATACTCTGGGTTGAATTAGCTAACAGTTAGTGGTGTAGCAAGTATTTAATTGTGTAGCATAGGCTACTGGGTAACGAGAAGGGGAAGATCCAAAGACACATTTAAAATAAGTATTTTAAGAAAAATATACACACGTGTTTATTGGAAATTTGTCACAGTGCCTGAATACAGAAGTTGCCTTTTTCAAATTTCGTAATTGCAACATGGATGTAGAATAGGTACTACTTGTCAAGCCTTCTCCGATTCAACGTGAGAAGAGTTTCACAGTGCACAAAAGTCATAGCTCTGTGAAACTGTGAGTACAATAAGATTAAGGACTAAATTACTTCATGACTAATGTATCCTATAAAATCATGATTCCTGCAACAAACAGATGGCACTCTAAAAAAGGGCAGTTACAGAAAGTTTTAAAAAGGGGATCTCTATGAAGAATCCTGGTGTAAGAGAAACCAACAGGAGATGGTAAATCACCTGTAGGCAAGGAACAGTAGGTGGACTCTACTGTACTTAGACCAAAAGGGCAAAGACAGTATGTAGTTATCACAATCTTGAAAGCTGTAGTTTTAGGTAACACCAGGTAGCCTGATAGGATCTACGGCCTTCATAAAGGAATACAGACATGCCCAACAATGGTCTATCAGGGAGGAGCATGAGGAGTAAATTCTTGGCTTTCTTTCTTCCCAAACTTCAGTCTAGCCAGGGCCCTCCACTATCTAACCTGACCCAGAATCTAGGAGACAGTGGAGCCCAGATAAGGCCATAAATAATGATCTGCCATCTGAAGGCAAGGCACATAGTACAGTGAGAACAGTGGGGGGAAAGTCAAACAAGATAACCAGCCCAAATCCCAATACTTAATACCATGTCTGGAACTCACAGGTATTTGTTGATGACATGACTGGCTGGCTTGGATGGCTGAAAGAATGGATTGCTGAGTGAATGAAAAGAAAAGAACTTTTTTTTTTTCTTTTTTTTTTTACAAACATTTATCATTTTTTGGCAGTTAACCTTGGACCCACTTGTATGAGGAATTTATGATTGTATGAGTTTTAGTATGTAGTTGGGCTCTTCCTTCCATTATGGAAGTTTAAATGGCCAGACCTTTGCTACATATTGTCTATTATTAGGCAGTCCAGGCCATCCGATGCTCTGGACTGCCTAAATCAGGAAGAGAAATTTTAGCATTGAGTCTAGCATTGGCAGTAGCATCCACAGTGGATGTCATGGTAGCTATACCAGCATCAGCTCTCAGTGTCCAAAGGCAGCACTAGCCATCTGTTGTTCCAGACACTAATCTTCCCTTGGTTTCTGCTAATTTTAGGGCTTTCTTTCAGTCTCCTCTTGATTCTGTCTGTTCCTTCACCTCCTTCTAATAAATGTTTTTCCTGTTTAAGATCACTGGAGTTTGATTCCATTGTTTGCATGGAAAAATAAAAAGATCTTTTATATTTGTCCAGGACCCAAAGATACCAGAGCAAAGTTTACCTTCCTCCTTTAAAACTCTGTAAAAGGATCCTGCTACTATCTTTTTGAAGGTAAAAGTTTCTACATATCCCTATGCTAGTTGATCTTTAACAGGTAACATGGAAAATTCAGCATTGCAAAAGGAAACTAATATCCCCAGCCCACTTACACAGAAGTTGTTTATTTCAATAGTTGAGACCTGTTAAGCATAACTGTATTTAATCTGAGTGACCACCGTGAAAGTCCTCACAAGAAATAAAGGGTTCAGGGTCCTAAAAGTCATGGAAACTGCCTTGGAGAACCTATTTCTCTAACTGGCATATTCAAAAAGCCTAAATTATGTACATTCTAGATTCTGACCTAATCTCTTGAGATTTTAGGGGCCATAAAATGGCTTGAAATTTGGGAACTCCTCCAACAGGTCATCAAACAGAACAGCAAAATTGTTCAGTCACTTAAGGTGTTAAGCACAATTTACTTATCTAAAGTAAGTAAAAAATGAGATTACCTTCATTTTACAGAAATCATCCCCATATCCTGCTCAAGTGCGGCAGACTCTCCTTGGTGACTTCTTCCAGAAAATAATTTAACTTCGAATAACTCCTCCCCTCCCTGGCTGTGTGACTTTAGGGTAGTTACTCAGTCTTGTTGCATTTCACTTTTTTTCTATCTGCAAAATTGGGATAATTATAGTACCTCTATCATTTATTGGAAAGGAGGATTGAAATGACTTAATTCATGCAATATACTTAAAACACTGCCAGACATAATGAGTGCTCCATAAATGTTAGCTAAATGATACATGGGTATGATCAGCAAGGAACAATAAAAAATACAGTGAAACAGTACAGAAGAACAAGAATGGAGGCGGAGAAGGTCCATGGACGATAATACACAGTTTAGAGTATGATAAACTTGAGATTCCTTGAATTAACCATGTATCATATTGTTCACACGGTTCACAGTTTCCCTTATAAATAAGCAAGTAAGAAAAAAGAAAGAAACATGGAACAAAGACTTAGGAGAAGCATAGCTATTCTTTGTATAAAAACGAGACAGGGATTTCTTTCAGAAGTCTTCATAAATAGGACACTGTATGATGCAATGAACGATGTCCTTGGCAATGCCCTTACAATGAGTGATGAGTTCCACAGGGCTGTTTTATTTTTAACAACCCTCAAACTAGGTCAATGGCATTACAGGCAAGTTGGTTTTACTAAATAAGACAGATCCTGCTGCTCCCCACGTGGAAGAAGTTCTGGATGTGGAAGAGAGAAGGGGATTCTGTCTTCCCTGAGGAGGGAGAAGCTACTGAATGGCTGATGGGTGGGTGTGAAGACTGGGAACGGTGAAGCTGAGTTTACCCATTGGGATGGCATGAACTGACCATCATAACAGACAATGTAAGGGCTATAGGGACACATAAATGGCTGGTAGAGAAAGGAATGGACACAGACCAAAATCTAAATAAAGAACAGAGTCAGTGCTGAGCTCCTGGCTTCTGTCAGAAAGGAACAAGCCACACATTCTGCCTTGCTTTCTTTGATTTTGGTTCCCACCTCCCTGCTTTCAACTTCAGACTACAGGCTTTTGAATGCTTAAAGTTCATTCTACAGCATGTTGGATGTCTGACAACTTTTTGGGGGCTGAGGAAGCTGTCAAAATAAATTGCCATCATAATGCAAGAAGGAAGCCAAGCTCCGCATCCCTCTTGATGCTGCAAATATGCACACTCAGCTAGAAAAACAGCATTGTGCTTCAGTAGCCCACTGGATTAAGGAGATATATTGGTCAAGGGTGAATTTCCAAGGACATGCCTTTGGAATTTCTGTGCAGTTCTTTGGTTTTTGTGTATAAGTCAGCTTCATTTTCTTGGGGCAATGCTTTTATGATGTGCACATCTACATTTAGTAAAGGAATGAGCCATTCTAGTAGGAGTAATTTTTAGAATTATTGCTGAAATTGTTTCTTCCTCATCTTAGGTCAGTCACCTTTAACATTTAAATGCCGAGTTTTAGCATATGAGAGTTTAGCTGTTATCAATCTCTTTCACTATTAAAATGGGTTTTATGAACCATGGAGTATTTAAATCCCCATTTTTATTTTAAATTCTACCAGTCTGATAATGAAAGTAAAATTAGCTAATGTGAATTTTCCTTAATTCCTACTAATAAAGAGACTTTCTTCCACTTTTGAAATGCTTCTATTGGTCCATTTTGTTCATTTTTTTTTTTCAATAATAGTGATCATTGGGGAAGGGAGGCAAAAGGCTTGGCTTGTACTTTTCACTGATTTAATAATGTCACAGTAAGATATCCTACAACTTGAGAATGTCTTTGACTTTATGTCCTACAAATATCTTCATTAGAAAATACAATATAGGGGCACCTGGGTGGCTCAATGGGTTAAAGCCTCTGCCTTCGGTTCAGGTTATGATCCCAGGTCCTGGGATCGAGCCTGCATCGGGCTCTCTGCTCAGTGGGGAGCCTGCTTCCTCCTCTCTCTCTCTCTCTGCCCTGCCTCTCTGCCTACTTGTGATCTGTCCTGTCAAAAAAATAAATAAAAATCTTAAAAAAAAAAAAGAAAATACAATATAATTATGCTAAGGACACAAAAATAATGACAGCATGATGCTTATCCTACCAATGTTATAAAGCATGTCTTTTTTACATGCCACTTTTACTTGCATGCATAAATTTGCATAATTCCAATCACAGTATACAGACTAATATTTACATTATGCTATTTTCACTCAATATTCTATCATAAAATATTCATGATTTTACTGAGACATCATCATTGCCACATTAAACTTGCCTACTGTTTTGTTGTGTGATGCCTAATATTTTGTTGTATTGCTAAACATCTGTATCAGGAAACCATTCCAAAACTAAGTGCCTTAATATAAAACCTTTTTCTTTTCTTTTTTTTTTTTTTTTTTTTTTAAGTTCTCCATACTGTGGGTCAACAATTTGAGCTGAGCTTAGCTGGATAGTTCTTCTGGTCTCAGCTGGGCTCTCTCGTGTGTCCGGAGTCAATGGCAGATCAGCTAGATGACTTTGCTCTGGGGGAGTTGGCTTGTTTTCAGCTAGAGCAGTGAGGATGACTGCGCTATGAGTTTCATCCTCCAGCAGGCTACCCATGGGCTCGTTCGCATGGTGACTGTCAGGGTTCCAAAAGGGAAAAGGAACAAGTTGAGTTAGAACTGGACAAACTCCTTTTTATGGTTTTCTCTTGGCCAAAGCAAAGCCTGAAGCCAACCCAGCTTCCAGTAGTGAGAGAGTAAGTACGATTCAGTTTCTTTCTTTTTTTTTTTTTAAGTTTTTAATTTTAATTCCAGTATACTTAGCACACACTGTTATACTAGTTTCAGTACAATTCAGTTTCTTGATGCTGGAGCTGCAAAGTCACATTGCAAAGGGCCTGACTACACAGGGGGGTAGAAACATAGGGACATTCGGGTGTCAATAACATTGGCAAAAGTTGAAGGTAAATTCCTGGGAGTGGAATACTAAATGAGAGGTAAGAACGTCATTATGGTACATTCAAATTAATAGAGGGGTTGAGTCCTTTTCCTCCGTTTCAACAACTGTTGATATTCTCACTTTTTACAGTGTCTCAGCCCCTTTACCCACTGACCATTCCGCATTTTCTCCAAAAGCGTAGTGTATATACCTATTGATATCCATTTACTGTGAAATTACTGTGTGACTGGACTTTGTTAAACTCTATATGTATCAACTTAATTCTTTCTGGGACCTGGTGATGGAGGTATTTTATTATCCCAATTTTATAGCTGAAAAACCTGAATCTTAAGGAGGCTAAGTAGCTTGCTCAGAGTCACACAAGATACAGATGGTGGAACAGGGACTTGAATCATTTCTTTCTTTTTTCTAAATATTTTTATTTGAATTCAAAGCCTACAGTTTAAATACTATGTGTTCGTCTTTCCTCTTAATGATATGCACTCATATACATAGTCCTTTAAATCTAATATGACTGAGCACATATTAAGAGCTAAATAATAGGAAAAGGACCTAAAGCTTTTGGCTCAGAAACAAAAATCTCGCCTAGGATGTAGACAAACTGCATCAGTAACATGTTCATAAAAAGGAAGAAAAGCTCTACTTAAAAAATTGTGTTTCAGGAACACAGCTCACATCAACAAGAAGGAAATTAACAAGGACAAGTGTAGGCCATGGGCTAGAAAGCCTTGGTTATCAGGCAGATAATTCAGACAAGAACTTAGAAATGGGGGCCAACTTGAGTATTGGCTATTGGGTCTGGGACACATGTTGTCTCAGTCATGAGACAAGGGTCAGAAGCCAAATGGGATGGATGGTTAAAGGGAGTCTAGTCTCAGTAATCCTTGGTGCTGATATCAGTGGGCCACAGTGCCTAGGGAGAGGTTCAGGCTGCTTGGTAGAAAGAAAGTTTACAGTTGAGGCATCTGAATAGTCACCTGGTATACAGGATACCATATATATGTGTATATACATACACATATATGTGTACCATGCAGTATATTGCTATATCTGTGTCTGTCTATCTTTCCCCTCTTCCTCAGCCTCTAGTGACTAATTATTTTATGCTGAAACCTCCAGCAAATGTTAAAAGATGCAGAAAATCTTCTCCTTTGTGAATTGCTGAGTGGCTTTCAGAAACGGTCTCTGCCTATGGTATAGTTTAGGACAAAACCGTTATCCCTCCAAACTGTGCAGTAACGATGGAACACATGCCGCTTAATGTAAACTCACAGCCCAGCGCTGGGCAGACACAATTAGGCTGTCATCTTCCCCATCAGCAGCAGCAGGAGAAAAATGAAGAAGTCAAATCATCTTATTCATATTTATTAGGAGGCTTTGCAATGGACCTGATGCCCGATGCCATTGACATTTTTCTTGTGTCCTTGGCTCATGAGCTGACGACCAATTTAAATTAATCCATTCATAACCTACAAGAAACACTGACTTTTAATAAGCTGATAACACCCTAGTGTCCCCTTCCTTGCTGTGCTTCTACCAAATACACATATTCATTAATTCTAAAATTGGTATCATGAGTAGATACCGTGTGTAAAATTTAAAAATATAATATATGACTGAAACCTACGGGCAAATAAAATCTTCAGAAAATTCACTTTGTCTGTCTTTTGATTCTGTGTCTGTGTACTATAACCCCACATATGCTAATTCCTACAACCATAGTAATGAGCACGTAGTAAAAACATGCACATGTGACCATGCATGTGTGTGCGCATGTGCGTGCACACACACACACTCACAACCTGTGTCTTTCTGGCCACTCCAATGAGAACTCATCACAACCTCAAGTACAAGCAATGTGCTCTGTCTTCCTTTTAATTTGCATTTTACAAAAATCTTTATCTATACATTAATTCTCATGTGCGACCATCAAAGAAAAAGATGGTCAGTTCCCTATATATGAAGTGATAATAGGCAAAAGTCAGGAAGGAGAGAGAACAGGAGTAAAACTGTAAAAATGACAGTAGTTTCCCTGTCATTTGCAGAGAGAAACAGATGCAGATTTGTTTATAAAATTTTATAGACACAAGGAGAAGGCTTGCTCATGCCTATCACCTTGATTCAAAGCCATTACTCTAACTCCCCTGATTAATTTGGAGTACAGCCCCAGACTGACCAGGGAGAGATTAAAGATCTGTCACCTCCTGCAAACAAACCCCAGGCTGCCCCACCCACCTGAGAGACAGCACCTAAGATAAGGGAAAAACACATTCTCCTTGTTCATCCAGATCTCAGCGGTCCTGGCTGGGGGCTGTCACAGAGCTGCTGATTTCTGCCAGAGTGCCTACTCTCCAGGAGATGCTGAGATTAGAAACGGCCCAGAAAGGCTCGACTTGTGTCCCTCATGGAGCTATCAGTCAGGATGTTGTGAACTTACCTCATCCAACGCAGAGGTGACATCCTGAAACGTTGGCTTGCCCAAAGAGTCGGCGGGACCGTGACAGCTCCTGGCTCTTGTCCTCCTGGATTCACTTACTTCCCAGATAGTTAATGCAGCACATTAACCTTGTCTGATGAACTTCTGCTTATGCTTGAGAGGGTCTTGGGGTGGTTTTTCCTCTGAAAGAGATAATAAGCTAAGTGTTTCTGGTAATTTCATCATCCCCTCTCAACTTGGTTGTTACCAGATCTCCTCTCCTAGAGAAATCTTGTGTTTGATGTTTGATGGGATAGCACTGAATTTGAGTAGATTTCAAGGATCTGTAACAGACGGAGCATTTTTTCCTGTAAAGTTGATCGTGACAGATAGCCTGCACCAAGCGTATGGGCCAGCA